>NC_133028.1:43990319-44143085 GCF_048771995.1 Taeniopygia guttata | reverse complement strand
AGACTTGTGGTAAATTAATTACATTAATTGCAGGCACAGTTGCTGGGGCCCATGATATATATACATTTCATTAACCAAACCCAGGGTTTGAAACAATGCCAAGAGTGTTGATAAGTGCTCCTTGCACAGGTTTATTAAAGTCTGGGCTCTGGACAGTTGGGTTTGCCAACCACATAAGCTTTGTGGGGGTCACCTTATCTAGAACAGGAGGAGTGTTGTCCCTGTGTGCCTGAGATAGCAGAGTTGGGCTGGCCAGGGAGCAGGGCAATGCCAGCAGGCCACAGAGGTCCCGGAGGTGTCACTGCGGCTGCAGCCTCCTCTGCTTTTTTTTTTTTTTTTTTTCCCACCTGCAGCCCTTTCCTTGAAGCCCAGGCTAGAAGCCGGTGTCACACCTTGTTTCAAGCAAGCTTGGCTTCTGGAGATGGTGTCGCCTCAGAGCCTGTTCTTTCCCAGCCAAGGGGATTTAACGCTGCAGGAGTTTTCTCAATAACTTTTGCTGTTACGGGGACATGTCATCTGTCATCCTGCAGCAGATCAGAGGGGCTCCTGACCAGTAGCAGGCCCCACTAGCTCTCCCCATACTTTGCTGGTTGATTCAGAGTGAGGCTGGAGGAGACTTTGCGATAAAATTGATGTATGCAGTGCTTGGTTCAGCTCTGCTATCCAATATAGGTCAGCTTGCTGGCTAAAGATCTAAAACCCTAGAGAAGTCCAGCTGTATTTCATTAAAAAGCATTTTAATCTTATCCATAGCATTTGATCTTGTCTGGAAGGCTTTTGCTTTGAGCTCCTCAGTTTCTAGACTAAGAAAACCCTGCAGGAAAGGAGATGAGAACTGGGCCCCTCCTAGAAGCCATCAGGCACCCAAATCTGATGGCCACAAGATGTGTGATGGCCTTGCTTGAGTTTAACATCAGTTTATTTGCCTCAGGATTTTTATATTTAGAAGTTTATCTGCCAGATCAAGCTATCCTTTTAACACAAGTAGTAATAAATCTTCCTTTGTCCTGGCTGTTTGGACCAATTAGTAAGTTCACTTACCTATCCAAGTGCTCTGTGGACCGGAAAGTGAATTTTATTGTCTGCTGATCCTGATTTGTTTATTTCTAAGCACTTTAGATTTCCCCTAATGCTAAACCTCAGAGTATTTTGACCACAAGTGCATAGCTGATGGGTTTGTACGAGCAAGGCTACACTGAAGTACATTTCTCTTGCACCTGAACATTTGTTTTTTACTCTGTATAAAGAGAGTGAGATCTGAAGTGCTCCAGATTCAGTGCAGGGAATTCATTTTGTCTCAGAGCAGCCCTGTTGCTGATGAGGTCATAAAGAGTTTTCTTTGTTCAAGCAAACATTGAGCTCTTTTCATTTTAAGGAAGAGATTGCTTTTCAGGTTAATTGAACAGTTGTTTGGAAAACTTTGACTTTGCATGCTGAGTGGTGTGGAGGTGTGGGAAGGTTTGGTGGCAGCAACCATTAGAAAATGCCTGGGGGAAAGGACCTCCTAGCTGAAACATAAACTAAAGTGCCACAGCCAGACTGATCTTCTGGAGATGCACCAGTTCCCTGCACTCAAATCCTGCAAAGTTAAAGGAAGAAAATGGCAAAATTTACTCAAAATATACAGTGCTTCGGTTTCCTTTGTGTACCTTTGTTTTGGATCTCTGGTGTTAACTTGGATCTACAGAGCAGGTTAGTGAAGGCTGATCTGCTTCCATATTAGTATGACTGAACAAGCTGGGACATTTTGAAAATAGAAAATAATGTTAATTATAGCTAGAGATATTGGCATTGCTGTTTAGAAAATGCTAGCAAGTTGTTTTGCTGATGCAAAAGGAGCTTAGAAGACATTCTTCACCAATTTTAATTTAAGTAAGCACATAATCCAGTGTATAATTCTGTAAATCGTTGCATGCCTGAAGTTATTTTGCATCATAATTTAAGGCAATGCAGTTGGAGAATGTTAATTTTGTCTAAATAAACTATTTTAATGTATTTAGACATTTTAAGTCATACTGTATAAAAATCTGACATGCACAGGATTTTTTTCAAGAATGACTTGTTGTGATGACTGAAGAGAAATGAAGAGAAGAGATCTTCAGCTGACTTTAATTGGAGTATACCTGCACCACTTGGCTCCTGCTTGTACTGAAGTCCTTCCTGTTGTTTCTTCTGCACTGTGTTCTTTTCCAGAATGAACTATCTTAATAGATTTGGTAACAGAAAAATTGTCTGTGCGAGTTCTCTGACAAGGATAAAGGGCAATTACTGAGGTGCAGCCTGCATTGGGTTGAGAACTGATGCCAGGCAAACCCATAGTCTGATTAAAGTAATGGGTGAGCAGCCTTCAAAGGCAAGGTTTGGCTGCACGGTGTGCCTTTCAGCTCACCGTATTTTGAGGTTATTTAGGCTGAATGCTCTCACAAGGTCCTGCTTCTGCAGATACCTAACGTGTGCAGAGCTTCACTGACACAAGGAGATACATAAAGGGCTCTGTGAGTACATGCACAAGGATTTGCAAAAGCAGGGCTCGTATTCATCCAGTGGTTTTCCATTTTTAAAGGCAGTTGTAATTGTACCACATGCACGCTTGTGGAAAAAAGTCACTTTGCCTGCTTCAAGGCAGGTGCTTAGGTTTAAGCACATGGGTGGCCCCATTAATCCTGACGGTGGTACTCCAGTACAGGAAGCACATGGCTAACTGCTTTACAGCACCAGGGTCTAGACTCTCTCCCCAAG
This sequence comes from Taeniopygia guttata, assembly GCF_048771995.1. Lineage (NCBI taxonomy): Eukaryota > Metazoa > Chordata > Aves > Passeriformes > Estrildidae > Taeniopygia > Taeniopygia guttata. The sequence continues at coordinate 44,140,346 of NC_133028.1, read as the reverse complement.
GCATGTTTTACCAACAATGGCATATGCCATGACATTTTTGCAGCCCAGGGTGTTCAAGTCCAACTAATAAATGCAAATAAGGAAGAAAATACATATAGAAATGTTGTGAATGTATTTGCACCTTGCCAGGGCGGTGGGATTATTCCTTATCCTGGGCCTTTTTGTTTGCTTTTCAGTTGCTGCGATCATGGCTGTGGGTGGGCTTCTTCTCTGCGTGCTGTTGCCTATCCGAGCCTAACATGGTCAGTGTTCCCACCCGTGCTGGCTCCTACTTCGTGTCCTCCGTCCATGTTTTCTGTGCACAGTCTGCCTCTCCCTTCCTTTCTTGTATTGGCCTGGAAATCACTTTCTCATCTGATCTCTGTACCCAGCTTGTCTATCTCAACAACTGGAAATAGTGTGACCTGAAGCAGAGTGTATCTTCAGCAAGAGCAGGGATCTCAGGGGCAAAAGCCCGCTATGTTATGCCATGATCAGTGCAGACACTGCAGCAGGTGTCTGATAAAACACCATGTGTGCTGGACACCATGGAGTCCTGCTTCTTGTCATCCAAAGGGGCTGGGGGGGAGAAATGTGCTCCCAGAGGAGGCAGGGGGTAGGCGGGAGCAGAAAAGTATTTATTGGGTGGCATGTGAGATGCATGTCAGTGGAATGAAGTGTATGTCATGGACATACATGGCAGTGTATGACATACACAGCAATGACATGGTGCTGCTTGTCCCGGATATGCTCCAGCAGCAGTGGACATATCCCTGCGGGTGTCCTGAGGTGCGTGTCCATGCTGCATGCTGTCCTGTTCTGCCACCATCTGAGCTGCCTCACCACTTTCTGCTCTCTTGTACTCTCCCCTCTTTTCTAACTGGTCAGAGGAGGGGTGATTTTAATTTTTGTTGGTTTGACTGGATGCAAGTTGAGTTGCTTCCCAAAGAAGAATCAACTCTAATATTTGTGTGGGCAGAGACCTTCCTAAGCCTCCTAAGAGACACATGTAATCACCATCGCCATCAGACAGCTGCTTGAGGCCACAAAATTTCTGAGACATCCCACATGTATTGTTAAGCTGGGAAATTTTCTCAGCATAGCTGGTGAGAGGTGTGGAAATCTTCTGCTGTGTTTTCTGGGGGATGCTGAGGCTTTGCATGGCGGTAGCTGGGTCATGGTACAGTTCCTTGCTGAGGGGCAAGTCACTAAGGTGGACCATTTTTGGGTCCTCTGGTGCTGTATTATTTATTTTGGTAGAGGAGGAGTTTGAGTTTTGGTTTTGGTTTTTCTCTCTGGTGGAACATTTTTTACTTGGTTTTTTGTGACTTTTTAGTGCTTAATAGCAGATTTAGCAAGCAAGGATGCTCAGCTTGAAGTGTGTGCCTGTAAAAAGTTGCTCTGGTATGTGGACCACTGTTTTGGCAACGACTGCTGTGAAAGAAAACCTTGCAGTACTTCTTTTGTCTGTCATGCCTGTGGTACCAGTGCACGAGGCAGTCCCTCACTGTAAGTCATGCTCCAAATGTCCTCAAGCAAGGCCCTCAACTGGAGAATGACAGCAATGGAAAATAGTTCTCGAAGAAGACCAGGATTGGACTGGATGGCTATGAAGAAGAGAGACGCACAAGGAAAACTTGGCTGACCTGGAAAACACCCTCTGCAGGTTTCCTCCTAAGGTGCAGGGAGACTAAGGTCGCAGCAGGCTGGGAGGGGGAAATGGGAGAAGTGATTTCAAGGCACAGATGCCATTGGCTGGCTATGGGAAGGCACGACAAGTTGTTCAGAGAGATTTATGGAAATCACTTCAGAGGGAGCTTCCTGCAAGAGGGGAAAACGGTATCTTGTTTAAATTATTTTTAATTGTTCTGGCGGTGGTTTAGGAAAGCAGGGAGTCATTCAGTGCAAAGGCAGGGAAGGACTAAAGGCTAAAAATACCACTGCTGGATTTGTGAAACTTCCTTTGTAGGGCATCCAAGTTAATCAGAGGTCAAATACAGGGTCACACAAGTGTAGAGGGGGACAGCAGTGCTGGGAGAGCAGCTGAGAAGACTGTGAGCCTGCAGCCCTTTGGAAGGGAATCTGCCCTGTTCCTCTCAGGCCAGCCATCTCTTGTATCTCCTGAACTGAGCTAAAGGTCTTTGCTTGTCATCTCCAGACCTTTTACTGCTCTTTTGATCTTGTGCAAGAGGAAAGGGAGTAGAAAACTGGAAAGAAACTTCCACTATAGAAGCTGTTCAGTTTACACCAGTCCCTTGAGTAGTCTCTGGTTTTTTTTGATACTGAAGTTATCCTAGGATTGCAGGCAGCAGAGGCAAATGCTGAACACAGACTAACATCACTAGTGGTAGTCTTTTGCCTCTGGCTCTCAGTATCAGTGTTGTTTATCAAGTACAAAGCTATTGTCTCCACACATGAGCTGAGGCAACAGGATCTTGGCCAGATGGAGAGATCCATGTTTGTTTGTTCCTCTGCATGGAACACAATCCTGCACTGCAACACGTATGCAGCTTTATTGCTTTAACATCTTGGAACAAATAGTCTGAAATAAGCACTAACCCCTTGTAAACAATAACCTTGCAGTCCTTGCAAACCTCCTGTAAAGTGACAGCTTGAGATGGGTTTGAAGCATTCCTCTAAGTTGATTTATTGTAAAAGACATGCTTCTGAGTGAAGGTCTCACCCCTGAAAAAAAGGTGTTTTGTCTGTGTTTCAGAGAAGTGCATAGGCTTAGTTTATCTCATATTTGAGAGATTAAATACATGTGTAAGTCTGCAAGACTGGGATGAGAGATTGCATGCTGCTTCAGGGCACAACCTGTTGGATGGTACTGACTGCACCTGGGAAGGTGAAGTCCCTTTCCTCATTAGGGATGTCTCAATGCTGTCCCCAGCTGCATTTCCAGTAATACCTTGGCTGTGTGCTGAAATGCTTTGGCCTATGCCTGTAAAAAGAGTATGTCAAGATTTTTTCACATCACCACCTAGGGCTTGACATCCAAGGTCCAGGTTCACAGTCCCTTGGCTGTGTCTTGCCTGGGCTGTGACGAGAATGGTGGCCCTAGCTAGGGAGATGAAAACTCTTTCCCTTGGGCATTTTGTGGTTTTCAGGGGAATGTCTCGAATGGCCAAAGGGCCACACACAACTCAGCAAGGGTATCCTGAAACACAAGGCAGAAACAAAAGAATTTACATCAGTCCAGGGAGAGCAATCATCTTTCTGCCTCACTTTGTGAAGGATTTTTCTCTGTGAATTGCCTTCTGTCATGCAAGGTAGTGGGCATTGGTTTCCCAGCTGGATTGTTCATCTTTCTACCTGTCCATTTTATATTTTATAAACCTATATAGGGATCATTTTATAACTTCACTTTTATAATCTGCTCCATAAATATTTTACGAGCTGCCCGCCAATCTGCAAGTAGTTTTTAAATAAGACATGATGCCTTAAGAATATTTAAAGTATCACTTTTCTTTTTACCTCTGATAGTTTTATTGAAAAACACAGAGCTGTGCAAGGAAGGCATCTGCTTTCCACACAGAGAAACTGGGACAAACCCACAACAGGAGTAAATGAATTGAGATTCAGGTGTGCTGCTGAATTATGTTAACTCTTTGGCTGAGTGTCTCCAGCTCAGTGGGAGATGAAGCGAGTGTCAGGATCTTTATGATTTTGCTCTGCTTGATACAGAAAAGATATAGGAAATCTATGGTTTGTACAGTGATAATAAACTAGAGAATGAGTCTTCCATCAGAGCTCTTGACTCACAGCTTAGCCAATAAATATTAAGAGCAAATACACATGCAGAAATGGATTATTTCACAAGCAATTGAGACTTGTTTTTTTTTTTCTCCCAAAATATATTGCAAAGCCACAATATTTAGATAATTTGATCTTCCAGCAAGATTCACAAAGTGACTCTGGACTGTTAACTCGAAATTACAGATTTAATGCAATTTAGTTGGGGAAGAAAGGAGAAAAAACTGCTTGTGTGTGTTATTTAAAGCATCTGAAGGTCAAGAATGGAAGAAGCACAGTTTGGCCCCAGTCAGCCAAACTCTGGGTACTTTGAGAAAGTGTGCGAAGGGCACAAGTGATAGCACATTTTGCAGCAAGCTTTATTAGTGACACCCAACTGTTGCTTGACAGTCACAGTCCACTAGCTGCCATTTCACTTTGGTGTGTCTTGTCAAGGCTTGTTTTAATGATGCTTCAGGCATCCCAGAGTGTGATTTCATATGCTAATGTGGTGTGCTGCTGAATGTGTTTCCCAGCTCAAAAGGGCCAGCTGCAGCCAACTGGTTTGCGTTTGCACTTGGAATGTGTCCCTGGGCAGTAAAACACGGACTGTTGTGCAGCAAGGTGTACTCGATTACTCTATGCAGGGGATGGTGTCTCTCTGTCTCCTCTGTATTTATGGTCAAGGAATCAGGAGATGCAGGTTGTAGAAAGGGTAATGTTAGAAAAGCATTTTTACAGGCAAAGTGCTCCAAAGCTGAGGAAGGGATAAGGGCATTTGCTCCAAATGTCAAAACAGAAGAAGTATTGGATACATGCTTTTGGTAGAAGGATGAATTGACATACTTGTGTATATGTAAAAGGCAAACTGAGTCATATGCCTCCATCCAGAAACATGAGTTCTGCAGAAAGCTGATGTAACTTCGGCAACTTGCAGCAGAAGAAAATGGGGTTGCCAGAAGTGAGACTTGATACTGAGACTCATCTCTCTATTTAGTTAAAGGGGAGGTCATATGATGAAGAAGAAGAATTCCTTCGCACCAAGGGTTTGTGAACACCAGAATGTGCTGAAATGACCCTTCCTCCCAAGGGTCTCCATGTACACCTGGTGCTAAGGTTTTGAGTTAATCATGCAGGACCCCATCTCAGGAAATGGCGCTGCTGCTTTTAGAGCAAGGCAATGATCACCAACATGCAGATAACTGAGCCATGGCTCTGGGCACCTCAGTGCTGTTCTTATGGGGTTTGCATTCAAAGTGTTATGGTCTCAGCTTGGTTGCTGCTGCTGAAATCATGCCCTGCATGCATAGCCTGGCTGTTTATCAAATGCAACCTCTTTCTCTCCCTGCCTGCATCCCCAGACTGCCTGCCAGCCTTCCCTTGTCTTCTTGGTCGATTCCCCTGTGCTTGCACAACCTTTGCAGTCTCTTTTTTACTTCTTCTCCCTGTAGCACAGGTCTCCTTTGTCCCCCAAGGTAAGTTTCCTCTTCCCCAGAATAGCCCCAGAAGTTCATGTTGCTTTTCCCCTCCTCAGCTGTCCAGCATCCAGCTCTGCTGAGTCCAGCTCAATGGTGGGGTCTCATCGTGTCCAGGCTTTTGTCTTAATTGTGATCATTTCACCAGTGCCAGAATCCTATAGCCAAAAGCTGCTTGGCCCCTTGCATCTGGGCAGACATCAGTTCCCTGTAATAGGACTTCATGCTGAGGGCATGTTTCATGCAGATGTCTGTGACTGCCTCCTCCTAATTGCAGTTTTGTTCCTGCTAATCATATGCTTCTCCTTGCTGTGAGTGATGCTGGAATGCTCACATGCCCCTAGCTCAAAAATCACGGAAGCAATGGAAGAGAGGTTTCTCAGCTTTAAATGGCTTCTTAGTGGCCTGAGGCTTTCTTTGAGGTGTGCCAGCTAGTGATTCCACTGCACGCTGGCTTGCTTGCAGGTGTCTGCTCCAGGTTTTTCGTTCTACCAAGCAGTGTCCTTCAGTCTCATGTTCATGCAGTTTTCTATAGGATGATCCAGTTCCTGTATCCAGTTGTGTTATCAGGTCCTTGGAAAGACAAGCATATATATGTGTCTCCTACATACGTCATCCTGTATTTTTAAATGTGTGTGTGTGCGTGTAGCAATTTTTCTTGCCACTGCAATTGTCCTGGGGCTTCCATGTGGTTGTCTAAGTGAAGCAAATCTCAGAAGTGCCACCAAAGCAGACAGTTAATGCAAAACTATCACCTAGCAAACCAATGAGAAGAATGAAGAGTCAGGGAAGAGCAACCAAAAACTAACAGGAGATTCCCTGGGGGAGATACAACTTCCATACGGCTGTAGTTGCAACTCCATGGTAGTATTCAGAACTGTCCTTGCACTAATGTGGGAGCAGGATAGGTCAGGCAGCTTGCCTTCTTCCATCTTTTTTCTGCTGGGCAGAGGAGATTCCATGAATGGCAGCTCCCCTGTGGAAAGACAGGAGATGTGCATGAAATGCTGTGCAGAGCCAACAATGTGTAGGAGGCACCTGAAGGCAGTGAGGCAACAGGTTTGGTTTTGCTTTGTTTTAAGCCATTATTTTGCATGTATATAAGATGTTAATGTTTACACAAGGCCGTTTTCTAAAAAAACATAATTTAAACTTCTGTCCAAATGCACAGTGGATGAAAGGGAGCATGCAAGACATATAACACAGTGCCTGCAAAAGCTCTGCAGTCCAGGAGATTTTGTTTCTGCAATTCTAATGTTTCATCCCATTCCCTTCCATTGTCCTTCCTGTTCCTGCTTTCTTTTCTTCTTAAAAATAGCTGCATTAAATGTCAGTTAGAGTGGAGTTTTTTAGAAGCATCTGTGGGATTTGGAAATACTAGTCCAATTGAAAATCCATGGGCCCTGAATCCCATTAGGAAAATTGCAACCAGTCTGATGAGCTAAAACTGGGACAGCAGCAATAGAGCCGCTAGAGAGGTTGGGTTCGTCACTGCTCTGGGTTTTTGTGCACTGTATGATTCAAAGTAAAGAATGGAATTCTGTCTTACCAAAGACAAAAATACTCTCCTGTTGTCACTTTTTTTCCCCCAGGCGATGTGGCTATAGCAAGGCTAAGCAAGATCCAGAAGAAGAAAAGATGCATTTTCATAATGGCCACAGTGAGTAAAGAGCAAACGTATATATGTGGTTTTGGCTTTCTGTGGTAATGAGAAATTCAACTGAGAGGTAGTTTTCTGGGAAAAAAAAAAAATCTGCTTTTGCTGGTAATTCACAAAAGAACTGTTTGTGCAGTAGTTCCCCACCTGCCCCTGCTGCAAGCCCTACAGGGAGCTGAAGATTTGATCAGTCCTTATATGTGCTGAGCTATTCACACCTGTATGTTTGCACCAGATTATTCTAGAGAGCCATTTTGGTTTGTTCCTCTGTCTTTGCTGTGTGAACCAAGATGTTATTAATTTTTTCTGCTCAGCACATAACAACTCAACATTTTTGTGGTCTGGATGCATCAGCCAAAATACCTGTTTGAAACCTTTGCTTCACCTCAGGCAACTGTGAGGACCAAGTCCACTTCTGCTCTTCAGCTTGGATGCCTCTGCAGAGCTGTGAGGAATAGCACCTATTTCCTGCAGCTAGGAAGCTTTCAGAAATACTGTGTTAATGCCCTTGTATAGAAAACCCCTCTGTAGTGATGCTAGAAAGTAAATCTCGTGGTTGCTATCAGTCCTTCCTTCGTCAAGAGCTGTGGGATCTGGGAATGGGTAACAGTGAGGTGCCTTTTGGGGTGGAAAAGGCAAACACATTGTGAGTGAAAGTCAGATTTCCATTAGTGCTGTGTAATGAAGGCAGCAGGAAGCAAATCAATTAAGAGCCACAGTGTAATGTAACTGTCTCATTAGACTGATGAGCAATTCTTCATGTGAGTAGCCTTAATAATTGTCAAAACAAACTTCTAATATGGATAATGAAAATACTTTTTCCCCTCTCAAGTCCTGGAGAAAAAGCCCGCTATTGATTATATTTATACTGATACAACCCACAGGGTTTGTACTGCAAATATGCAGTTCTTTTAAATCTCAGTAACTCCATCTGAAATAACGTGGGCGATTGATTAGCTGATGTGCTACTGGTAGGGCATAATTTATTTCAGCTCTCCATCAACCCCCATCCATCCAGCTTGCTTTGCAAGTTACTTCTGTAACACTTTGCTATTCCTACTTTTCCTCCTGATGTACCCCCTCCAGTTCCAGAAAGGAATTCTCTTCTACCAGATGCTGTACCAACTCAGCACCAAAAGGGACTTTTAGCTTCACATCATTCCAGCTGAGTACTCTTATGCTTTTCTAAATATGCCAAAGTTGCACGTATGTCAGATATAAACTAAATGTAATTTTTCAAGAATGATACTCATTTTCACCATAGAAATAAATTTCCAGCAGAGCAGAGTGCAGGGGACAGGAGTGTGTAATGCCCATTTTCCGTGATGTCGTGTGCCATTAAATGTGCTTAATTTGTGTTTGCAGTTAAGCTGCCTGGAGTGAGGACCTATGTTGACCCCCACACCTATGAGGACCCTAATCAAGCTGTCCACGAGTTTGCTAAGGAAATTGAAGCTTCATGCATAACCATTGAAAGAGTTATCGGAGCTGGTATGGAGATGCATTTCATGACCCTTTGCAACAAGAAAGGATTGGCTTTCTTAACATGAGAGATCTGGGAAGGGACGTGAAATATTTGAACTGTTAGGTGTCCTGCAAGTGAAAGTGAGCATGTTCCAGCTGAAGCTTGGGACAGACCTATCATTGTCTGTGATTTTGAAATTCAGGAGCTGAATTGAAAATTCAGAAAATTTCAGCAAATGGTCCAGAAAATGGTCACAAATGGTCAGCTGAGCTATTTCAATGTATGCTAAGGGGAAATTGTCACTTAAGTTTCATATTCTCTTTACTGTTTGAGCCTTCTTATTTCCCAACATTGTCAGTCTTGATGAAAAATTAAAAACAAGAGATCACCTGTGACATTAGGAAAGTGCAAGCCAAAGTCCAAAGCTTTAAACTTCCTTGGTTAAAAGAAGAAATTCCCATTTTGTTTCCAGTAAAGCTGTTTGTTTAGACTTGCATCCAACCTTAGGGGTATTTTCTATCCTCTGAAATTGTGGATTTGGACGTAATTTAGTGTTCACCAGAAAAAAATCCATTTAGGTTACTTTTTGGGGAAGGTAGTAATAAAATTGTAAAGAGTTTATACTCTATAAAAATAAATGTTACTGTGAAAGGCTGACAGCTTTCCATCTATGTAACTTACCAAAGGAAGGATAAGAAGCAAGTGGTTTGAGTTTTACAGCTATCCACAGAGGACAGTGGTATAGGATATGACAGACTCTTTCGTATAGTAGACAAAACTATTAAATGAGAAAAAAAGGCCAGTGAAATATAAAGCATAGCTCTTTAAGTAATTGGGGAAAGTTACACTTTTACTCAAAGTTTTCTTGTGCTTATGAATTACTTGGCTTGTGATGCAGTAGCTGTTTGAGATAGTCATCACTGCAATGTTCAGCAGTCCATAACCGCGAATGCAGGGCAACCCTTTGTGCTTTTCATCAGCCAAGGCTGTGCTGCATCCTGTAGATACAGGCACATTCTATGTTCCCTTGATGTGGTGTGATCCACTTCTTCCTCATTTTCTTCTGCAGGTGAATTTGGAGAAGTCTGCAGTGGGAGGCTGAAGCTGCAGGGAAAGCGTGAATTTCCAGTGGCTATCAAAACCCTGAAGGTGGGCTACACAGAGAAACAGAGAAGAGATTTCTTGGGAGAAGCAAGCATCATGGGGCAATTTGACCACCCCAACATCATCCACCTGGAAGGTGTCGTCACAAAAAGTAGGTACAACTTGCTCTGGACTGCTCACTGTGAACTCTGGCTGTTGGGAGAGTTGGTTAAGGGAGAAAGACTTAAGTGATGTCTGTTCTGAATACACTTTTCATCATTTCTCAAAAAAAATTTTTCCTTTCCAGAAGCAGGGAAGAAGAACAGGACTGTAGGTGAAGATGTCAAGAATGTACAAAACCACAATTAAAACAAGCTCCCTCTGAGATCTGCTAGAGATGCCCCTGATAATAGTTGCCCATGCTGCTGGCGTATGAGGATTGAGGGCATCCCAGCACGAGTTACTGAGGTCTGACTAATCAGTTAGCAAAACAACCTTCTGTAACTTCTCCAGCCCAGTTCTTCTCCAAATTACAGTATGCACTAAAGATAAGGGCAGGGAAAAGGACGGCATGTGCAAATGTGCCCAGCACAAGGCTGTTGGTGCTGTGCTGAGCCCATGGAAAATGTGTGGAGTTGTTACTCGCCCATTTTAGAGCCTTGGAGGATCTATATTATTGGCATCAAGGATTATTTTGCTAACTAATTCTAAATTCTAAAATAAATAACTACTTCTTTAAGATGTGTTTTAAGTGTAGAAGCACCAGCCTCACAGGTGTGAATGGCTGTCTCCCCTCTTGCCTTTATGTTTGGCAATGTCAGAACTTGCTTAGCTGCTGCTGTTCCGATGGTGGCATTCGGGGCCATGTGCTGCTCTCCGTACCATTTGTCATTCCTCAGAGGAAGCGTCTCCAACGTCAGTTCTTTTTCAGAGCTGCAGCAGAGAAGGTGCAGAGGCTCCAGCTGTATGTCCTTGTCATCTCCACAAAATCAATGCTGTTTTGTAATCAACAGCCTTTTCTTGCATTTTTCTTTGAAATTGCATTTCCTGAAACTTTTAAGGAAAAAATAACCAAAATGGATTTCTCCCAAAATTTTAATAAATACCAAAATCTCTCAGGGACACCTTATGTAAGAGCTCAAGTTTCTAGCCCAGCAGGGATGTGAAATATTGGGCAGGGAGCAAGTGATGATTATACATCCACAAAAGCTGCTACTGGCATTGGCCTGAGTCCTTCTGGTTGCTGGGGCCTCAGGGGATGGTTGGAAATTCCACTTTTAGTGAGAATGTGCCTCCCCAGCAAGCTGCCTTTATATAAATTGGTTGTCTGTTCTGAAAGCTGTGGAAACACAGGGAGCTCTGCTTCTAAATTGGACTTGCAGCAACTGGAGTTTGGATTCAGTAGGCACCCAGAGCTTCTCATTAGCTCAGTAAATATTTGTTTACTGCACTCAAAATTTTTTTCCAGCAGACATCTGTAACATCTTTATAGGTTTTTCCTTTTCTTTTACATGGACCAAAAGAACTTTTATGAATCTCTAGGTATTTAACTTCTTTTACTCTTCAGTATCTCAGTCATTGGCCTTTTGTAGAATCAGATCTTTAGGGTAAAATGTCGTTGCTGCATCACAATTTACTTAGGAAGTAAATTAGGTTAAATTGAATTAGGCCATTTTTAATTCTGAATGAGAATATCATTGTATTTAACTAATATAGTTCAAATGCACACCTTAGTTAATTTAGGCTAATCATGTTCATTGTCCTCTTGCAGACAAACCCTTTGCTATTTTCTGCTTTACAAAGGTAGTGACAGTTTTCATTTGCATCCCATTTGGTTGCACTGTTGCAATGTGTACATCACTGACATGAGTGTCATCCACATATATTTTATGACCATGTAATGTCAGCAGAAGGAAGCCCTGATGACACAGAGAATCAGCCCAGCGCTTTGGAAGGGCTGATGTTTACTTTTAATTTGCTTTGTTGAAAGTTATCTATTTATGTCCTTATTTCCATGCTCTTGGAGATGGGGTTAATTTATTCTATGATTGCTGCCAACCTGCAGCAGTCAGATAATGAAATGTAAGTGCCAGAAATCTTACTGGTTTTTTCTCTGATGGCATCTAAAGGCAGGAATCTGGAGGAGGTCCCCCAGGGTGGTGGCATAACAAGATACCATTCTCACTGCAACACTGCCTTGAAGTATCAGAGATAACAGACTCCATGCTACAGTTGGGTGTTTAGCTTTTAAAAACAAAAAAAAAAATTAACATTTGAAACATCCCTGGAGTTTTCTTTCCTGTAAAGCCACTGACATATTTGCCATCCAATAGCAATGGCCCCTGAGATCTCTCCTCCTCCTATGTTCAGTCCGTGCTGTGCATAGACAGATGGTTGTCATCCTGAAAGGTGGGGCCCACCTTTAATTTGGGATTCAGCAATATTTTTCATGGTCCCAAAGTGCATTTCTCATATCAAAAGTAATATTTTGGGCGAGTTTCAAGCTTAGGCAACAGCTGTGAGAGTAAAAGAATTGAAGCAGCACAGGTCCTTCATGCTGCAAAGGTAATGTTTGCACAGCAATAAATATTTTGATTGACAAGTTCACATTTGCCTTTGTTATGTACATAATTAAGCAGTAAATTAGGCAAAATAGTTAAGGAAATCAAAAATGGGAAGATTAAGATCTATCTAAAGGGTAGGACATACACTGATTTTTAGTATTTACCTTCATGTGCATGTTATGACACACGGCAGCTCTCGTTGATCATTTCTATAAAAGACATTTATAATGCACTTTACAAATAACTGACAGCTCCTCTTTTGTCTGCGCTTTGTGCTAGCTAATGGAAATTGATTTAAATAAAAAATAATTTACATGTTCTTATAAGATTTCATTGAATTTACAAGGACTGGAGCACACCACATTAATTATTGCTATGCCATTGTGGCAAGCTAGCGAGAAATTAGATTTAAAAACTGAGCAAAAACTATATATAATTACCATTAAAATGATTCGGGCATGAAAATTAATCAAACAGATTTGGAAAAACATTATTATTCCTGTCAACAATAGGACACCAGGTCTTTTGTTAAGAACTTTTACTTTGATTTCCGTTTGCTCTCATTCCACACTTAATGAGCTTTTGTTCTGCAGTGTAAATATTCCTTTTCTTACTTCCAGATGTGTTTACAAGGGTAGTCACATGGAATTACTTGAATTTCAAGGAATGCAATCCCATTCTTTCTTAGTCTGAGTTTTGGTGGCTACCAAGCCCAAGCTTCAGATCATCCTTGTTGCTCTTGTTGGGCTTGTTACTTCAGGGTGTTGAAGCTTGAGGGAAGGTCCAAAGACTTTGCTGTGTCCAGTTTGGCCTCTGCAAGCTTTCAGCTTGTTGGTGGAGACAAGAACATGGCTGCCTAGGTTCAGCTTGCAACATCCTTCTCAATAATCATCTAAACAGTCTGGGGCTTGGTACCCCACCCATAATATGGTATTAGTTTTTCATCCCCTCCTCCTCAACTACTTCTCTATATATTCTGGGAGCAACTCTTGTCATCCTGCTGGGACAGTGGTGTCTTGGCGTAGATTTACTGTTGCATGGCTATATATCCAGATGCAGAGACACTATTAAAAGACTTTTTTATTGCTTGTAGTTTTTAGATAAATTCCTAACAAACTCATGCACTTTTTTATTTTAGGCAAACCAGTAATGATAGTGACTGAATACATGGAGAATGGCTCTCTGGATACATTTTTAAAGGTATTACTTAGATCCTTTTTCCAGGGGGGCCTGGGGACTTGGTTAAGGTTTGAGTTCTTTGTAGATGGTTAATGTCAATGAAAATGTTTTCTGGGTGTTGGTGCTGTCCAGAGGCAGGAGTAGCTCAGTTGTCTCTTTGATTTGCGTTTACACAGCATCATGAAGGACCTGGGGCATGCAATGATAGAAAGAGGTAAGAATAAATTGGAGGATATTACATTTATTTTAGAAGGCAGTGGAAGGTATTAACTTAGCCTGCAAAATGTGGTGTGGCTCAGGAGCAGACCCATACTGCAGAATAGCAAACACCAGACTTGTCAGAGGTTTTCCATGAAATGTAAGAGCTAGAGGAGCGAGAGTGAGGGAAGGGGTTAGAAATGCAATGTGGCAACATGGGGAAGAGCCCCTATCCCCTCAGGTGCTCATGAACCCCTAAAGGTAGGATTTCCATGCAACTTGATGCCATTCAGTTGTCTGACTGAGAAACAGCCCAGACTGGCGCCCTTATACACCTTATATATGTGTTCACTCCAGTCACAGTCTCTCTATCAGTCACCAGTTGATGCAGCTCGCTCCTTGATCTCAAGTTAAAAGAACTACATTTCCTTAGCTTTGTCTCTAGAGATCTTAATCTAAACAGTGAAACTTAGAAAAGCTTCATGGTCAGAGCATGAGAGTAATGAATTATTAATTTTCCTGGTTTCCTTCCTGGGAGACTTGCCTTTGCATTTTTATTCATGCACACACAATGCTGAGGGTGCAGAGGCTCTCAGCTCATCAAAAGTCTCCTTCCTTTTGCAGAAGAATGATGGGCAGTTCACTGTCATCCAGCTGGTCGGGATGCTACGAGGCATTGCCTCAGGAATGAAGTACCTGTCTGACATGGGTTACGTGCACAGAGATCTGGCCGCCAGGAATATTCTGATCAACAGCAACTTGGTCTGCAAGGTGTCAGACTTCGGCCTCTCCAGAGTCCTGGAAGATGACCCTGAAGCAGCGTACACAACCAGGGTCAGTTATGGGGATACCAAACTGATTGAGCTCAAGAGAAATTTATTTCTTGCCACGTTTCGGTGTTCAGGCTCTCTAGCAAAGAGTTTCTATGAATCCATAGCCTCTAAACTGTGCAAGAGGGTTAGATCAGGTGATAACAGTTAATTGTCACCAGATTAATTTTGCAAATGCCTTTAATTTATACTGGGGGTGGCCAAATAACACAGAGCTTAATAACTGAAGTTGAGTACACAAGACAAATAGCAAACTTGGCAAGATTGCCATGCTTCCAAGCTCTACACTGTCCTCTTTGGTGGGAATACCAAAGGGAAGAAAGAACAATTGTTTTGCTCAAGTACTCATCCTGTGATGTAAGCCATGGTCTTCTGAACAATTTGACCCTTTTAAAACATTGTTAAGTGTGTAATGAATGCCCACTGTAAATAATGCACATTGCCCTCAGCATTACCTGGTTGAGAGTCATTTCTCCCAATCCAAGAAAGAGCTTTTTCCAACATCAGTGCTCGGCGCCTGCTCAGCACACTTGGCACGGGCACTGGAGAGAGGGAAGGACCCACCTTCAACAGCGCACACTTGGAGAGAGCCTCCAGTATTAATGGCAGTGATTGGCACTCCTTGGGCATGTCTTATTACTGTGTTGTTCCAAGGGTATTGTTACGTGGCTGGTGGGAGCTGTCTTGAGTCGTGTTCCTTCTTCCTGTGGACATCTTGGAGAGGCCTTTCAGCTTTTGTCAGTCACGGCCTGGTGATGGGACTCAGTGCACAGCTGGACTGGCACTTCCCTGCAGGCTGAAGGGCTCTTGGCCAGCCCTGCTGTGGCTCCCTTGTACTGCCATGTGCTAATTGGCACTGCTGAGAATCTGGCCCTTCACTTAAGGAATGCGCTGCTGAGCTTGTGAATAAGTAATTATGGGAAGAAGAGACTTTTAAAAAGTTGCTTTGAAAATGTATTCCAAATCCTGTCTTTTTCCAGTAACAAACACTGTCGGGGGCAATCAGGGAGACCTTCCAATATTTCGCTCAACATGTAGAGAAAGGGACTTCACAGCAAAATATTTTTTTGTGTAAATCAAGGGAGACAGCTCTTTAAACCCAATGAGAAAGGTATTCCTTAATCCAGACTCTTCTTTCCCTCCCCTTTCCGTTCTCAGAGCTGATCTGAAGTTTGATTTCTAAAATTATAGAAAGGAGAAGAGGAAACAGCAAAGCACATTTGACAGCTGTGGCATCATTTGGAGTCCCATAGCAGAGGCCAAGCAGGCTGGTCTTTGCACACACAGATTTCTGTGCCTGCTACACAGATCTCTATGCAGGACCAGGACTGCATTAAAAAAAAAGAAAAAAAAGAAAAAAGAAAAAAAAGGGAATTACTTCCGCAGCAATTTGCATGAAGCCCTCGTTAGATCAAAGTCTTCCTCAGCTTCAGAACTGTCTGTTCCTCCCCCGCTCGCTCTCAGAAATGGAAGAACTGTATTCCCTTACCAACCCGTGCAATATAATTGAGATGTTGATCCTATACATGTCCCAGCATTCTAACAACATTCAAACAACAAACCTTCAGGACAGCCAATTAGTAGGCAGCCTACAAATGCTTATGGGCTGAGATAATGTGGAAAGGGGCCCCATGCTGTCAAACAGATTTACTTTAAAATTCGATGTCTCTTTCCAGAGAGAAAATAACATCCCTTGGTGCTCTGAGAAGAGCTATTCTGACTTTTTTTCACATGTTCTCTGCCCTCCTCTGCAATCTATTTTTTGGGGTTTTTCTCCATTTCTTTTCCATTTAGGGAGGGAAGATCCCCATTCGATGGACAGCGCCTGAAGCGATTGCCTTCCGCAAATTCACATCTGCCAGCGACGTCTGGAGCTACGGCATTGTGATGTGGGAGGTGATGTCCTACGGCGAGAGGCCTTACTGGGAAATGACAAACCAAGATGTAAGCACGTGCCAGAGCTGCTGTGTGATGAGACTTTGAGGGCTCAGCACTCATTCTGCTATCAGAGAGGCAGAATGGGGACTAGAGGAAGAGAGCTGCTATAAAAATGGCTTTGCTCCCCCATACCAGACAGAAATGATCCTTCCTTTTGATGCTCTTTTTTTTTTGCAGCAACCCAGAACAGGCTGTGTGCAGAGGGAAGGAAATGTGTCTGCACGGAGGCAAGCCTGCTTCCCCCCAGCAGACTGCTGGAGCTTCACTAATGCTGTTAGAGCTGGAGCCTGTCCCTCCTCTGTTTAATGACAAAGGCCTGCCAGGGGATAGAGCTGATAAACTGGCAGCATTTCAGTTGTGTGTTCAAACCCCTGCTGCCATGTAAAGCTGAAACTCAAGAGAGTTGTGGTAAGGGCTTTGTTTCCCAGCAGAAAAGCTGAATGATTTGATCTAGTGACAGCAGTCCACAGAGTTGCACCTTGGTTGTTCTTGCATTGCTAATCTCAAAAGAACAGTTTTGCTCCATTTGTGAACATGTTGTAAGTTTATGCTCGCACAAGCTCTCATTTATTTGTACAGTACCCTTTGGGTTGTGTCCCCTTGCTCCTGAGTTCCAGTGCCCCCTTGAGTCTCTGACCTCGAGGCCACCCTTTGAAGCATCTCCAAACAGTGAGATGCCTGGGAATACTCTCTCTCACCTGACTGCAGCTCCAATCCCAGCCTGGGTAAGGATCTTTTGATCCTACTGCAGGGCTGCATTCTACCCTGAGCTCACCATCAACATCTATCCTTGTCTAAGGCTAAAAAAGTTTAAGCCTGGGGTAGCCAGATTTTCTAGGTCTGTCCTTCCATTTCACATCTCTGAGAACTAAGATTTGCGAAGGTCTCTGAGAATGCCAGCTAGTCATGAGGTCAGATTCACCAACGGGGCAGCCCTGCTACCTGTGGAGATCCTACTGCTCGATGGGTTTCCTCTGGTCACAATACTTGGTGTTCATCCTTTCTGCTTTTTTGAGCAGTGTTCCTATTCCAGCAATTTTCTTCCGTTTCACTGGCAGCAAGGGCTCTGGCTGAGCATTCTGCTCTTCCTGAGTTTTGTTAGCGAGCCTTTGCCATCAGTGGATGTTACTACCTGTCACGCTGAGCTGCTGTCTCATCTCACTTTGAGTCCAGGTGTGGAAATGAGTGGTACCTTTGAGATGGTCACGCCGTGCTTCTTGCCAGAGACCTGAATGCGCTGTTTGGCATGAATGCCCCACTGCTCCTGCATTGCTGAGGCTGTCACATTTGCAGGAAGTTCAGTAAAGCAGCATGTACCTACACAGGGATTTATCTTAATCAAATACAGGGACTTGCTTCCACAGTCTGTGCAGAGAATGCAGCAGTTGGGAGCCAAGCTTTTTCGTTCACACTGAGCACTGTAACTATCTTTAATGCTGATGTACTGGCATAGCACAGATGTTGTTCAGTAAATGCCAGGCTTAGATTGAGGCTGGTGCCAGTGAGGTAATGATCTGTGGCCAGGGGAGTCCCTTGTCTGAATCATAACACTGTGAGCATCCACACTTTACAGAACTGTTCCAAAAAGCCCAAATGCCTCCATGTTCTGTGGGGCACAGACTTACCTGGAGTGAAAACAGAAAACAAAGAACTACTGAGATGTTTATGAGCATCAGTTCCTGCTTAGGCTTTGCTTGTGTAACCTCTCTGTTACTTGCCTCTGCCCTTTGTGCAGATGGTAAGTGCCTGGATGGTGGTTGCACAGGAGCTTAATTCAGTGCTGTGGCATATTTCTCATGCAGTTCTTCCTCCTTCAGCTCCTGAAAGACTTCTCTTCTTTCCTCCTCCACTTGTATTGATAGAAGAGTCAGTGGTGTTAGATACAGCACTGGCTTTTGTGCAGAGAAAAAAGGAGTCACATAAATTTTGGACTCTGTTGCACAAGAGCTTCTTGTTGTATGGCTTGTAATTAAAGCACATCATTTTCAAGCGCAGCTGATGATGGGCAAAATTATTCTCACCCTGTTACAGATGGCTTGCTTTAAAGGAGGTGACGTGCAACAGGGCAGAAAAGGTTTTAAGGCTGCAAATCACATTTTAAAGTCATGCTGGTTTCTGGATGGCCCTCTAAAAATATGCTTTGGCTTGACCACAAGATAAGGCTGTGATGCAGGAACTATTGAGAGGAATATTGTGGCCCATGTTGCACAGGTTGATAAGCTAAATAATCATGGTGGTTGATTTTTAGTGTTTAGACTGGTGAATCTATGGAAACATCACTGAGTGTTGCTTTGATTTACTGGAATAGACTATCCCAGACTGTCCTCTCCTAAACATCCAGTTCAGTCACTCCCATCCATAACTGAATAGTGCTTGTCCAGAAGAGGAAGAGAGACAAAAGTGCCTTCTTAGGTGCAAATTCTAAACCATTTTAAAAAGTCTTAAAAAGCAGTACACACCAATGAATGGAGCAACAAATGTCCCATTTTCTTATTTTGTAATCACTGTGGTGGCTGCAAGTGACTTAGTCTTTGTTGTTTCGGGTTTTTTGCTCCTCTTACTGCTAGACGCCTGAAGGCACCTTCAGATGCAAGAGTGTATTTCAGCATCCTAGCTTCTTGCAGTATTTTGATTCCATTTACATTGTATCACCAGGACGGATGACGTTCTGTAAATTGAGTTAACGCTATTGATTGTGCTGTTACTGCCAGGAATATCCAGCACACATAACCCCACTGCAGATATAGTTCAGATATTCTGATCTGGTGCCAGATGGTCGGCTCCCTGTCTTGCTACTATTTTCTTTCTGCTACAGTTGGAGGATGACCCATTATTGTTATAAATACAGACGTGGACCCAGCAAATAACATTCTCATGGCTGTGCCACACTGAAGCTTTTTCTTTATAGGGCAGCTGCAAATTTGGAATCAGGGACCAGCTGAAAAGCATGGTGTGAAGAACAGAGAGTATAAATAGCACACCGTGGTGGAGCTGGGTGCAACAGCCAGGCCATAGAAGAGATTGCCTTCCAAGTGCAGGTTGGGTGGAGAGTGGTGCAACTGCTCCACTGAAAGATGAAATCTCAGATGGGCACAAAAGGGCTGCCTGTGTTGGGAAGGATGGATAAATATAATTGCCTGGCAAAAGATTTACAATAGTACAGCCAGGATGAAAACAATCCTCCCTACTGGCTGGACAATACCCTCACCTACAGATAGGTCCAAAAGTCAAATGGACTGTTCCATCTCAACCCCCAAAATGTATGGTTCATCCCACACCTGTAACCCTCCCCTGAAGCATCAAGTGTCTGTGACCCCATTGGCCCAAGTCTTGTTCCAGCCCACCTTGAAGCCCCCTGATAAGGGGTCTCCGAGGGGCCAGACGCCCTCTTGGAACTTCTCCCCTCTTGGAATCCCCGCTCTCTTGGAACTTCCACCCTCTCCTAGAGCATCCTCTCTACCCCTTGTCTCTCCCCTCCCCCATCCCCTCAGGCCTTGCCACGTGCTGCGTCTGGCAGCTCCAAGCAAGACCTTTCACCATCCTTAATAAACCTTATATTCTAAGAGCAGCCTTCAGAGATCTCTTGTCTCCATTCATCAAAGCCAACCTGGAGAACAGCACTCCCTACATACCTGCACATGTTGTGGCCCAGATCTTCTGATGTGCTTTTTACCTTTGGAGGAGATGGTGAAAACTCACCTGCTTCTCTGCTATGAACATCCTCAGAGAGTTTGAGGTTCCCACTGCTGCTGCTCAGTCAGCCTGGCTCATTCCTGCAACTCTGACACTTAACAAAGCTCTGTGAATGGAGGACAATTTAAAAACAATCCATGCAGTCCTGAATTTTGAAGCCTTCTGAAATGCAGTTATAGCCTGACACAGCTCATCCTGTACTACTCATCTAGCCACTAAAGACCAAGACAACAACTTCCATGCTAATCACAGAGCCTTCCTTTTCAACACAGGATGTTTTCAAATTGTGGAATCAATGAATGACATTTAAGGTAGTCTTTGGAGTGGACAGTGAAACCTGTATGGTTTTCATGTGGTCATAGCAAATATCTGCTTCCAACTCCTTTCAGTCAAGGAATCTTGGGGGTGGAGGGTGTGAAGATGGGCTGCCATGACTCCCTTGGCACAGACACAGAGTATTGTGGCTTGAAACACGAGCTGCATTCTCCTGAAAATTGTAATGGTTCAAAATGGGAACTGCTGGGCTTAAAGCCCTGACACAGATCTGCCCCAAATTGGGTAAAACAAGTTGCCTTCTTCAATTCTGCCCTCATTTATTAATTTCTGTCTTTCAAGAGGACAGACAGCACACATGCATATCACTTGTTTTAGATATAAAACTATAGATGGTTTGTATTTGAAATCAGTGCAACAACTCTCCTGGTTTTAATTTACATACTCTTGGGCTGACATTTTAAATTCCTGGCAGAAATGTGGCCACACTAAGAAACTACTAGACTCAGACAGTATTGAATGATATATGAGATGGTTGTTCTGCCTCTGCCTTGAATCCATCCATCAATTAGCATTCAAAGTCTCTTTTGAAATACAGTCAGACTTTTATTACTGTAATACAAATTTGTGGTCTAGCACATGCCTTTTCATTTAAAAAGAAGCCAACATCTGAATAAACAAAATCACTGTACTCCAAGAAGATGCCAGAAAGCCCTGTAGGCTTTTTCATGGATTTAGCATAGGCTCCAGGAGTTTCCTGATATATAACATAGAGACCACAACTGAGTTTTGAACAAGTGCAACCAGGCAATCTGGCCCCCTGGTTGCAGCAGTGCCTTGGCTATCTAGATTCATTTTGCAATGACTAAAAATAAAGTTATTCAACCAATCCCATATAAAATATGAAAGATAGAGGGGCTTACTGAGTTTGCTTCTCACGTGCAGAGTTGGGGGGTGGCAGGATTTTTCTGTGAGCTTATTGCTGATCCTGGAGTTCTACGATAAAGTCAGTTTGCATTTGGGAAAAAGATGAGGGGAAGAAAAGCCTTGCGTTTTGTGTCCTGTAGGTGATTAAAGCCGTGGAGGAAGGCTATCGCCTGCCAAGTCCCATGGACTGCCCTGCTGCTCTCTACCAACTAATGCTCGACTGCTGGCAGAAAGACCGCAACAGCAGGCCCAAGTTTGACGAAATTGTCAGCATGTTGGACAAGCTCATCCGTAACCCCAGCAGCTTGAAGACGTTGGTTAATGCGTCAAGCAGGTACAGAATCAGCCCAGAGCCATTTCTCAGAGCAAGCTCCTTGTCTGAATACCCACCCCTAGGGCTGGATTCCCTCTGATTATTTAGCCTGAGTGTGTTCTTGGGGGAATGTTCCTTCAGCTTTGTTATGTCCAGGGGAGTTGACTCGTATCAACTTTTTCTGTTGCAGTTGGCAGCCAAGTGAGCAATTCACTCACTCCAAAGGCAGTGCTGCTACCACAAAGAAAATTACCGTGGTCTGTCTTTCAGAAACAGGAGTTTCAGCAGTACTTTGTCTGTGACAAAACTACCTGTGCTCTACTGCAAGGTTAGAGAAGGCAAGATTGGAGTGCACGAGTAAATACTGCTAGATAGTAAATACTGCTCCAATTATCTGCCTGTTGACTTTATCTTGGTAATACAAATGAAGAGTGTCTCTTGGGGAAACTCTTAGGGTGTGCAAAGCTTATGGATGTCCAGGTATATCCTTCCACAGCTATTCCCAGGCATGCTAGCCACCACTGCAAGTCATGAGAGTCGTGGCAGTTGCAAGAGGAGTCTCTGGTTACCAAAGTACTGTACACAAACACTTTGCTAAAGCCACATTAAGTGAATAGAACAGTCAGTTTGTATTTAAACATTAATCTGAATAGCTATACAGCTACAAGTAATGTAAACACAATCAAGAAATAAAGCTGCACTCGGGGAGAAAGAGCTAAATAGTCTTGGGGAGGCTTTTTCTATTTTCCCTGTAAGCACACATTTACTTCTGAGCCATCAGTGTTGCTAGTCACGCAGTCCCTTGCAAGGTCATAAAGAAGGTGTTTACATATATATATATATATATATATATATGTGTGTGTGTGTGTGTGTGTGTGTGTATATATATATATATGTATATATATATGTATGTATATATATACATATGTATATATGTATATATATGTATGTATGTATGTATGTATGTATTGTTGCTGTTTCACTGATGGGAGTGGAGTTCCCCAGATTAAGCATGGAACAGGCCCTTCAGAAAAGTTTATCCTCAGAGGAGGGACAAAAAAAGATATGTTGTTTTCTTTAAAGAGGAATGAGAGAGATAAGATTAGGTTAGATTGGTGGTATGGGCCAAAACAGATGTACTGCTGTGAGCTTATAGTCATTTGCCCCCACACCTTCCAAGTGAGCCTTGCACAGCTGCATGTGGTACATCTCACCTGCTGCAGTTGGGCATCCCTCTGGTGGCATGTCCCTGTGCATGGCATTTCGTGCACTGAAAGAGAAGAACCTGAAATGTCTGTTAATTTTTAAATACAAGCAGATCTGGATTCTCGGGCTATTTTACATGTACCATTTACCATCTGAAGAAGAAACTCTTATTAGCAATTAGATGTAATGTCAGTGCCAGCAAACCGCCAGGAAAAGGTTTATGACAGCATAAAATATGTGAGGTTTCTCTTTTATTTTCAACTCAGAACAGTTATTTTCCAGGCCTGTTACATGGTGTTTCCTGCACTCTTTTATACCAAACTGTTATACCAGATGAGGAAAATAGGCAGGAAACTATTTCCTTGAGTGGCTAAGCACTTTGCTGATGTTTTATTCCATGAATGGGTCCATACAATTCCAAACCTCTCCTTTTCAGACCTGCTGTGGATATTTTTGATATGGATGAAGCAGCCTGAACAGTCAGGCTTTGGGGCTGTGTTTCTATTCTCATAGATTGCTGTGCCCAGACCATAGTAATTCCAAATGAATCATAATTTCAATATAGAGCAGCTGTAAAAGATTTTTTTTTATGTATGTAATGTGTTCTTTATGGAAATTCTCATTAATGCAAATAAGGGAGGAAGTCACTCTATACATTACAGCGTGTGCTATGATATCACTAGGTACCTCCTGACATTAGTGATGAAAATCCACTTCTCATTATGATTACTTAGGAGCTTTGAATTTCTCATGTGTATAAAATGTTATGGGAAGCCATTATGTTCTTGGTACTGCAAGTATTCACATTTTATTAGACCCTTCAGCATTGCTATTAAATAAACAAATAATACTAATGTGCTCATAAAATATATGAAGATTCCTGAAGTGCTATAATAATATAATATCCCAGGTCTCCTTCCAGCTGAAAATCTTTTAAGTGTAATAGCCACCATCAGAGGCTGACCTGGAAAATGTTTTTTTTACCTGTGGGTAAAAATCTTTACGCAGGGTTTGTGTTAGCTGTGTGTCCCGTTTTACAAAGCAGGGAACAGATCTGGTTTCTTTCCTGGCTGACCTTGGACAAGCCCTCTTTGCTCTTTGCACATCATTAGTGGGGTGGTGGACCCTGCTTGTGCCAGGTACTGTATCAGTGCTCCAGCTGTGGTGAAGGGTTATTATTTGCCTGAATTGCTTCTTCCGTGCGTGGCATAGCTGAGCAGGGAGCAATTGCCGTGGCAGGCTCTGGAGTGAGGCTGTGGGAGCAGGAATGTGCCTCTTTGCAGGGCTGGAGCGTGGCTGGAGCATTGCTGCTCTCTGCAGGCTCGTTGGATGCGTTTGGCATCTGAAACCCCTCCCGTGACTCTGCAGGAGCAGCCCCAGACTGTTTAAAGCTCCCTGGACTGCTAACAGCTGCCTGCCATTGATGGTCGCTGCTGGGAAATGTAATTTGCGTTTCAGCTTCCAGGCTCTGCGCTGTCTTAAGTTAATTATGAGCTTTAAAGGTGGAGGAACAGAGCAAAGCAGGAGTCATCAAAGCAAAGACTTTGAATTAGGAGTGACTGGGGGAGCCTACTTGCGGCCAAGAGGTAACTGGGATGGATGCCACTCCTCTCCTCCTCTTTCTGCTTGTGGTGAGGACTGGAAATGGCAGGTGCTAACTTAAGAATGGGTGAGGTTGCAGGTAAAGTGCTGTGTTTGCTATATTGTGTATCAAGCCCGCTTGGAGGATTTAGGCTGCAGCAATCACTGAAACTGGAACAAAAGAATCATCTGTATTGTAAAAAACTGCAAGCAACTTGAGTCATGTTATGTATATCTCAGTACTGATTCTTTTTGCTTCTTTGTTTTTGCTTATCTTTAGAGTGTCAAATCTGTTGGTAGAGCACAGTCCAGTCGGGAGTGGTGCCTACAGGTCCGTGGGTGAGTGGCTGGAAGCCATCAAAATGGGCCGATACACAGAGATCTTCATGGAGAATGGATACAGTTCAATGGATGCAGTGGCTCAGGTGACCCTAGAGTGAGTAGTGTCCAGATCATTTTCACCTCATTTCTTGGAATTGCAAGGGGAGGAGGGAGGAGAAAGACAAATCATTCAAAAATATGCAAGGATGAGGCTGCAGAAAGGAAAAACGTTATCCTGTATTTGCAGCCAGCAGTTTCCCTTACAGCATCTCTTGATAACAAGTGCAGGCAAGACTAAAATTTACAGTCACTATATTGGCAGCCAGTATTTTGTCTCCTTTGCTCACAGAAATTAATGCACGAGTTTCTGTAATTGCCAGGCCACCCTCTTGACACAATAGCAGTTGATTATTTGGGGTTACCAGCAAAATAAACCCTCTACCCTACTAGTAAATGCATAGGTCCCTGCTGAGACATCCTGGCTTCACAGCAGATGAGCTGGTTTCGGAGCTGATCTGGATATAACCAAGTGAGCAGTGAAGCCCAGTAAGGTGTGGAAATGGTATTCAGCATAAACAGAAATAGGTATGAGCTGATGCCAGTGCAAGAGCATCAGCAACCTGTAGCTCTAGAGGACAGGCTTCCCGGACAAGACCCTTTCTTCTGAATGTGCCCGTGGTTTTTGCACGTGGGTGTGACTGCAGTTGAGGCACCAGCCTTCAAATAACTTGGTAAATGCCTCAGGGCTGCTGATTTGCTATGCTCCACCTTTAATTGCCTGCCTTGCTTGTGTAATTGTGTCAGTACTTTCCTGCTGCTGCCTGCGCTGTCTCGAGCTCCCCTCAAAGCCTGCCTTTCTAGCTGGGCTAATTCGAGCTTAGTTTACTGCAGGCATTAAGGCAGAATGGGAAGAATTGTACTCTGCTGCTTTGGAGAAGGTTGTGTCTCTGACCACATGCAGATTGCCACTGCACATACAGAATTGCTTCTGAAGATTAAGAATAAACCATGAAGAATTCCCCCACCCCACAAGCTGCAGCATTTCCTCCTGTCTGCCACAGTGCTGGCTGTGGAGCTCACCATAGAGCACAGGAGTGTGATGCAGGTCGGTGACATCTCCATGGAGTTCAGTTTCCCATTACATACATGGAGGGAGTGCAGGAGCGTATCTGCTCTCACTCTGATTTTATTTGCTCCACTCACACCATCAATATTTGCCCCTTATACCTGGACTCATCCAGTCTTTTTTCAGCCATTCACATGAAAACCCTGATCCAGGGATGAAGACCTCTCCATCAACTGTCTGGGAAATCAGGGTGCATGGATTCTTACCTAGATCCTCTTTTCAGCTCCTGAGACCCTTACATGTTGTTTCCCAGCCTTGTCCTGCAATTATGTGTCATGTTTTTGAGGTTTCTGAGGACTCCATAGCTTAGACTTATAACCTACAAATATTGATGAAGGAAGAAGGCATCCATCCCCAGGCTGGTCAGAGTCCACATAGCAGAAAATAGCTAGCCAGAAGCTGAGTGGGAAGAAGTGGGATAGGATGAAGCAGCAATTTAGGAGAAAAGGAAAACATTGGAGCATTCCCCTTCAGAGTACCACCCCAATCTGATAACCAGAGCAACTTCTGGTAGAAAATGTAGGTTGTCTAAAAGCCATCACAGATTTATTGCTGTTTGGCTTAATTATTAATATCAAAGAAGAAAATTCGGCTTTCAGTTTTTTTCTCTTCAGAATTTTTTGCAGTTTCAAGAGCTCTACATAAAATGCTCACAAGTAAAATGCTTTTGTTTGGGTCACAGAAAATGTTAACTTGAAACCCAAATTAGTGTGTGTTTTCAACAGTGAATTAGAAGTTTAGCTACTTGTATAACTTTAAACAATCTTACTACCCCTCCTACACTGTCTTAGTATCCCATATTGCTGATAAAAGTATTCCTAACCTCCAAATTCCTGAAGTGCAACATTTCAGATTATGAAGATCCTTAATTTGACTTTAAATTTAGCTATTTCCCTATGTTTACTATTTAGTATTCCAGAAATTTCAAAAATGTCCCCCAAAATCTTTTCAAGTGATGCAAAAAGTGCTTTTCAATGGTTTTTCTGATTGGTAATGAGCCAAGAAACCTATTACCTGCACAGTTCTAGCCAGAAAGGCAAGTTGGTTTGAAAGTCTTCAAATTTATAGCTGCCAGAGATGGTCTGACTCTCACCAGCTGCAAACCTCCTTGAAGGCCCTCTTACCAGGTCCCAGGATGTCCTCAATGACACAAATGTCCTTCATCCTGCTGGTCCCAGTGGAGACAACATGTCTGAGCTGCTCAACTTCAGCTTTCTTCTAGGCTTTTAGAACAGCAGAGCAGTGCAAAGCAGCTGACGCCTGGCAGCCTGGAGGAACTTTTGGGTTTGTTTTTTTTAGTTGGAAGGAGGCATTTCATGCACTCATCTTCCATTTCAGTTGAAGCTGAAAAAAAGGTTGAAACTTATTACAGATAGTTATCCGTGTCAGCAAATGAATTCCCCCTCCCCACCGCAGCTGCCTGTGGACACAGATTCTTGCAGAGATTCCTGCTTCGTTCTTCTCTGTCAGTCCACACACCTTTGCATTGCAGAGGTGGCTTGGAAAAGAGACTTGACCCCACTCAGGTTTATTTTTGGAAAATCTATGGAAGACTAATCAAAAAACCAAGTACTCATCCAAATCAAAACTTCTCTCATCCCTCTCAGAAACAGTAAAAAAAGAAAAGACAGCAGATTCTCAGCTATTATAAAAAGAGAAACCATTATAGCAGCTTAAGAGGAAATGTGTTATGTATTGAAGTCCTGAATTCAGTCTGATGTAAACTGGCAGACTGCCCTTAAAAAATAAAGGGAGAAAAATGGCTCTTGGTGGGCTCAGCTGAGACTTTCATGGGTTCTCCAGAAAATAAATGCCAAAACAAGCAAAGTTCTTTAAAGGTTGATATACTGAGAGGGGTTAGTTTTCTGGAGGTTTTCATGGGGTTTTTTTCTCCTTGTAAAAGAGAGCAACAAAACATTTTGTACTCTACAAAGGAGAATTCAGGTTAAATGTTCCATGTCATTTTATATAGAGGCAACTGTTCTGTATATTCCAGAGCTGGGACTTGGGGGGATCGGGTGCAAAGATGATCTGAACACCTGAAAGTAGCTTGCTTTCCCCAAATGACATCAGTAAAACAGTCTTTACAATTAAAGAGGTTGCCTTCAAATACCATGCAAAATGATCTCAAATTCAAACTGTGCAGGAGACAGATGTAGAAATTAGGTGGGTAACTGCTGCCAGAAAAAGCAGGACAACAACATATGATAAATGTAAAGAATTTCTAAAATCTACTGGAAAAAAAACTACTAGTGCTGCAGGAAGAGTTGGCCATAACACTGACAGGACTGGTAATTTTGGGTGCCCAGCTTGTGGCTTCTTTACAGGACCTGGTTAAGGTAGTTGATGTTCAGCTTTTATTTTTTATTTTTATTAAACCTCCTTCCCCTGGCATGAAAAGCAAAATCCTGATTACCATTCTGATTCTTTCAAACTGATGGCTTGATGCATTTATTCCAGAAAAGAGCAGTATTAGTGACAAATTTCTGGAAGAAAAAGATTAAAAATCTAAGATCAATGGATATCACCCCAAGTCCTAAGCTCTGCCTACTTAAGCAAAGACCTGAAAATGTATGTGTTCAAACAAAGAGTGATTTCTACATTTAGCTCTAATTCTTGCAAAGGGATGAATCACCTTGTGAAAAGTGGAGCCTCACCCTCCACCCTCTCTTTCCAACTGGATATCAGACTTGAAGGGAACCTTTCCAGTGGACCAGACCTGCTCTTTAAACTTGTGGACCACCTAGTGACTTTGAGTGTGTCTGGAGCTCTTTCAATCCACTGCAAGAATAACTTTACCAGGACAACACTCAAGAATAGATAGATCCATGACATGAGTTTCAGTCTGACCCTTGACTGGACCAATTACTAACCATGTGGACTACATATTTTCACCTTTTGAAAGATCTGTACTCACTGAATCTCAGGACACCCTGTTGTTTGTTATTAGATGAAGAGCTCTGAATATTTGTAATAATATGTGTTGTGTTGCTTTGCATTGTATATATTTTTCTTCTAAAATAAAATAAATTATTTATTAAAAGTTATACTGGATGAAGAACTGGATTTAAGAGTTCACCTGCTCTAGATACTTATTCTTAGCCTGAAATCTCAGTCCTGGGATTTTGATGCTGTGTCTGCTTCTGAACAAATTCTCATCTTGTAATCAAGTAGAATGGGAATTATGAGTAAGAGCAGATGAACTCTTAAAACAAAATTTTTTAAGTCCTCATTTCATGCAAATGTCCCTAGCAAGCGGATTCCTCTCTCTTTAGCATCGTCTGAAGGTCTTTGAGGTTCTTCTTGTTTCCCCTCATTCAAACTGACAACTAACTCCATGAGTAGTCCCAGTGTGCATGGGCAGCTGTAGTTACACCACGTGCAGAAGAGTGGTGAGATCTGCCCTGGATGGGAGATGAAATGCAGAGCACCTGTGGTAGGCTGACAGCTGCTGACCACGGAGATCTTTCAGGACTGTGGCCCTTTTGCTTGCATGACTAAACCAGCTGGTGAGGGGGATGTATTTTATGTGGTAATCCAGTCCTAGTCTACACTGTGTTTGGCAAACTGATCCATGGTGTATAAGTAGTTCTATTTGTAAATAAAATGTTTTAAATCTATTTCTTACAATATGGAGACTGTGAATTCAACCCTTGCAAATGGACGCTATTACAGGGAAGGGAATACTGTGTTCTCAAGGCATGTTGCAGCTGGGCTTCTATGGTAAGAGAGCAGCATGCATGCAGCTGTGTACAGACTGCTTGGGATGAGCTGACACCAATTTTCCCCTTTATTTTCTTGGCTTTTTGGTCAACTTAGGTAAGCCTTTTTATACCTTGTTGACAAGTGATTCAAATTCCTGCCTGCTTTAATTTCTAGCCCTATACGAATGAAAGGAGTGAAAATATAAACTTCCTCCCTAAAATAAAAATAAAAGTTGTCTCATGCCTGGGGAGGCCAAGTATTTTGAAGCAGGGAGACCACCTAGCACATGGTGAATGGATCTCCACTGCAGAGGCACACACAAAACCCAGCACCAGGGGTCAGGTCACTTCCACAGCAAGGAG
The DNA here is from genome assembly GCF_048771995.1 of Taeniopygia guttata. Taxonomy (NCBI): domain Eukaryota; kingdom Metazoa; phylum Chordata; class Aves; order Passeriformes; family Estrildidae; genus Taeniopygia; species Taeniopygia guttata. Next base: position 44,110,736 of record NC_133028.1, on the reverse strand, counting down.
TGGCCTGGATCCTGATGGCAGATGCCCACGGGTCTCTGTTGTGCCTTTTCCTGCAGGGAGTACACATTATTATTGTAAAGCCCCAGTGGATGCCTGCACACATCTCCTCTGCAGTGCTGAGCCCAGTGAAATTTCCACTTGGCTGCAGTAACATGAGCCAAGCAGCTCTGGCCTGGAGCCTAAAGGCAGTTGTTTTTGCAGCCCTTTGGCACAGAAGTTGTTGGGGAATTTTTGTCCCTAAACCTGCTGGTTTGTGCACCCAATTCTGTTCAAAATTGTCTTCTGCCTTACACCGCTTTAAGTCGTTCAGCACTGGATGCATGGGAGCATGCAATGTGCTGCAAGTCATGCTTGACGCATTGGAATTAAAGCTCCTACATTGTCTAGGCAGTTTTTGGAAAGTCTTGCTGTTGTCTTCGCTGTGTGCAAGGTGGTTTTTGGGTAAACCTGCTGATTTTTATACTTGGCAAGCATCTGGTTCAGGAGCTGTGTCTTCTGGTTCATCTTTGCTCAGGTGCAAGACCCCACAGTAGTGTTTTTCCCCTCTCTAAGGAGTCCCCCATGCTTTTGGCTGGTGGCTTTACATTTGAGAGGATTTGATATTGAAAAAAAATAAAAAAAGACTGGATCCCTGGTGAACAGTTAATGTACTGAAACCAGAAACTCTTTTTTCTTCTTTTTCTCTTGTAAATCAATGAGACACTCGTCAAGGATATTCAGTTAAGGGTATGCTACATGGGGGAAAAAAAGACTGTGTAGTGAACTGGGTGGGGGATTTATTGGACTGATGGGGCTGTGTGTGTGAAAGGCCAAGACATGTATGCTCTTCTCCAAGTTGAGGCTGTTTTATTCCAGCATAACATGTGAGAGTGTCAGAAATTATACATCTGTGAAATACATGGTACTGGATTTTCAAAAGAGCTCAGCTTGCACTTTAGGCACCCAGAAAAAGAAAAGCTGATTTTTCAAAAGGTGCCAGCAGAGCAGGACTCAGCAGGGGGAAGATGGATGTTGTCTCTTTTAAAAATCAGGTCCTATACAGTGTTGGTTTTGGGGCTTGGTTTGTTTTTTGGGGTTTTTTTTCTTTTTTTTTTTTTTGATCTCTGGTGTGAACTTCCAACTGTGCTGTGTACATAAAATAAATTGCATGTAACAATAGCATTACTTAATTTTCCTTCATTATTAAGATGGCTTGCTGAACTAGTTTCACAATTCAGTGGAGCAGAAATGAAAGCATGTCCCTCTGAGAAGGTAGACACTTTTTGCAGGTGCTGCAACCTTTTCTCTGCCAGGTAAGGAGCACTGCCGATGTGTCTCATTGACCTCCTTTGCTCTGTGCCCTTTATGTTATGATTTCTCTTTGCATCATCAAGAAGCATTGCTGAGAAAGGGTACAATAATGAAATTATCTGTTTAGCCCGAAGCAAAAAACTTGGTATTTTCCAAATCAAAAGACAGAAAACATGACAGTCCTTGGAGAAGTACAGATGTAGCTTTTGGCTTCGGGTAGTTTATGTGTTAATATATTAGGCTTCACTCAAGACTGCTTTTTATTCAAAGCAGCATTCATCTGTGTAATTTGTGGATGTGGATGATTGGTTGTACTTGCACAGGAGTTTCTATCCAGAATGTGAAGCTGCTGAGAGAGGCGCACCTTCCTGGGTAGCTCGTGTGAAAATGTTTTGGTGTTCCTCACACATGCTCTCCCCCAGTCCAGCACACAGCCTTGCTGTGAACTGTAGGCCAGGTTTGCAATTATGTCTCAGGTGGTGGTTGGGCTCCCAGGTGTTGCTGGGGATTTCCAGCCTTTGCATGAATGCGGCAGCGTGGTTTCCAAAATGCAGCTGCGTGTTCAAGGTCACATCTCAGTGGCTTTTGGTGGAGAACTTTCTCCTAGAAGACTTGCACACAGGGTGCCAGCAGCTTGGGGATTCACAAGTGTGAATCCTATGGTGCCAGGACCATAAGGCACAACTTAGAAACATCCTTAATTCACTCCAGTCGGGAGGTAGAAAGTGAGGGACTGATATTTTTCTGTCAGTGGAAGTCCTCAGACAAAACACCACATCTCTTATAGTCAACCTGCTTCTCTAACAGCTTCTGGTTTTGGGGCTGCAAACATATATGCGGCTATCTTGATGTTTCTGCTGAGCTTTTATTCCTACAATTTCTTCGTTAACACTTTTCTACACAGTGAGAAATCTCTGCAATTACACTCTGCCATAACTGATGGCCTTACCTGGCTTAGAGGTGTCATTGATAACCCAAGGTCCTTCTGTGCTATCTCCAGGAGATTATTTGTCCCACTCCTGTCTTTGGATGGGATAAATTGTATACCCTGGAGGCGTCTCTTAATGCCATTCACGTGAATCACATGAAAGCAATTACCTTCATCTATACACCTGAATTTTGGAGGATGGAGTTGATGACAATCTTTCCTCCTGGTCCTGCATTTTTCATTAACTGTTTTATTTTACAGCTTTCCTGTAGTGGCAGCCGAGTAGGCAGAATCAACACAAATGCCCTTGGCATCTAGAATTCACCTCTCCAAAGTAAAACCAAATGTGGTTTATGGGAAGATTTGCAAAGACCCAAAGGGGAGCTGCTTTGCTAATTCTTGTTGACTTTAAGGAGTCATCAGGATGGTGGCCGTGCTCGTGGCTTTTGCCATTTGTGCTTCTTTGGCTTTCCCTCATCTGAAGAGGAAGAAAGCACGGATTGACCTCACTCCTCACTGCTCATATCCAAGATCAAATACCAGCCTTTCCCATGAGAAGAGGAAACAGCAACATGGGCTTTCTTACATGGCTTTTCTCTTGGAAATAGGACTTTTCACGCCTAGCAGAAACCTTGGCCAGAGTTGATGCTGACATTTTGCTGTCTGGCCTTTCTCCTTGGCCAGTAAGGTGATCTCATTCAAATCACATCACCTCTCTGATGTGCTGTCAGCCATAAAAAAAAAAAAAAAAAAGAAAAAATTTACAAATGGGGATACTAAAACCTGCCAACTATACTTGGCTCTGGGAGCTGCCAGTGGTGACAGGTAGGCACTGGCAGCAGCAGCAGCAGCGCATGCGGCGCGTGGTGTGCGCGGCGACGTGTGCCTAAGAGGTCCATGGAACCAACGTCTGCTTTCTCCCACAGGGATTTGAGACGTCTGGGAGTGACACTTGTTGGTCACCAGAAGAAGATAATGAACAGCCTTCAAGAGATGAAGGTCCAGTTGGTGAATGGGATGGTGCCGTTGTAACACGGTTTTTAAAGTTGCTTCCTCAAGTGGGTCGGTCCTGCACTTTGTACTCTAGCCCTGAGATTTATTTTGACTAAAAAAAAAACAAAGAAAAGATAAAAAGGGAAATTCAGTGGTTTCTGTAACTGAAGGAAATTGGCCTCTGCTGCAGCATTTCTAAAGCAGTGTTTGACTAAAGTTTTGCTTTTCTTCCTATTTGTGTCCTCATTTTCATGAAGTCAATGTAAGATGCATGGAACGTGGAAACGAATCTGCTGTACATGAGGTTAACCAGTCTGTTAAGCTTCAGCGGTGATGACAAGCCTTCCACCACGTGTTGTCTGTACATGGGAGGTACAAATACATATAGCACCTTTGTATACTGAATTACAGCAGCACATGGTAATGCTTCCAAGGACTGACTTGAATGGCAGATTTTTGTGGCCATTCATGGACTCCCAATAGCTGCAGTTTGCTGAAGTATAACTTCGAGTCTTACTTGTCTACAGAAGTGTATTGAAGAGCAATATGATTAGATTATTTCTCGATAGATATTTTGTTTTGTAAATTTAAAGAAAAGAAAAAAATGCTGTTACACAGCATTAAGTTATAGAGAAGATTAGCATATAAACATGTTGCTTGCTCCATGGCAAATACAATACAGGGTGTATATTTTTTTTTCCTCCTTCTGTGTTACCAAGTTCTTTTTGTTTGCTCTTTGGGGAGGATAATACATGTTGAAGATGTATATATTGTACAGTTTGCTACGCATCAGGTACAAGATTGGGGCTCTTTCCTTGGTTTGTTCCTTCTTTTCTCCCTCTTTTACTCAGTCTCCCTTTTGTGTAACCCCTATGCTTTGTATTTTTGCTGCAGTTTGGTTTGATCGATACATAAAGCCTTCAGGAGTTTTGATTATGTATATGAGGTAGAAGGAAGTTGCTTAAATAAAAGATGTTGCCCTCCTCTTCCTTTTCACCATGGGTTGAGGACATCCAGAAGAAGAAGAAGTAAAACATCTGGTTGTTGATGGCCTCCAGCAACAATGTGGCATCGATTTTTCTGTGTCCTGGCCAAAGATGGCATGGGATTGCCTCTGCACAGGTGCTTTAGCCCAGTCGCCAACACCCAGTGCAGCCACCGCCTCTGTTCCCGGAGCCCAGGAGAGGAAGCACAAGGTGGTTTTAGCTGGAAGGAAGGAATTTCGTTGTTCCTTTTCTGATGATGTGGGTTAAGCCCTGGGGCACAGTGTGGAAATGAGCCTGTGACCATCCAGTGTGTGGAGATTTTGTAGTATTTCCTCCACAGTGGTGGGAGTGGGATTATTTTTGGAACTGTGCTGTCCCAAGATGTCTCTCAGCATTCTAGGTTTGTTGTGGACCTGGCCACTTTGTGACAGAGCACAGAGGGGAGGGAAGAGAAGAGTAGCCCAACCTGGTCACAGTGGTGGGATCCTGAGGACAAGGAGATGCCATTTGTCTGGGGCTGGCACAGCTCAGATCAGGACTTGGTTGTACCTTGGCTCAGTGTAGCCATTAAAGCCCATGGCTAGTATTTTCAGAGGGACCTGAGGGCAATCCAATCCCCTGGGAATCACACCAAGGAGTATTTTGGGGTTGTCCTCCTCTTTTTATTGTAGATAGGATTAAACAGCACAGTTAATTTGGTATTCTTAGGTTGGGCTTCTATTTTGTGAAGACTTTGATGAGGATTTCTAAGCAGCTCAGTGGATTGCAAGGATTTGTTGTTTCTGTAAATGTATTGCTTCCTTAGAGTTTGGATAGCATCTTGTGGCATCCTTCCTTAGCAATAACATCAATATACAGAATTTCTATAGCTCCCTTCATCCCCAGTGCTGCAGAACCAAACCCAAAGAGCTCAAACAGCCAAAAGGAGGCCTGTGTCCTTCATGTCTTGCAGAAGGCATCTGAAGCTGTTTCAAAATCTTCCTTTCATTCCCCGCAGCCTTTGGATGAGATTTGATACACAGAATGGTTTTTTAAAAGAAGGGAAGCACCTAGGAGAAGAGGTTGAGTGGTTTTTACCTTAGCAACAGGGCTTTGTTGGCTTACAGCAGGGCTTCTTCAGGCAATATTTGCCTGTCCTGAAATGGCCCCCTCTGCCTCTGCAAGCAACTGCTGAGTTCCTCAGGAATCAGGGCAAATAGGAGGGAATGGAGCCACAGTGAGGTCTAACAAATCTTGATAGTGTCATTTCTCATCCCATTGTTTCATTTTGGCAGCCACCAGACTACAAAAGAGGAAGAGGGTATCAAGACATAACAATTTCAGCACAGAAAAGAGATTTGTCATGTAATAAATAAGATTATTAGAGTTGTCAGCTGAAAAGTCTTGAGATTATTTGTGTCTCCCTGTCTGAAACACTTGGGAAAATACATGTAGGAAGACAGAAACAACTCATTTCATCAGGAGGAATTGTTTGTTTACCTGCATCCATTGGTGGCACTGAGATGCTATGAGCAATTATGTAGCACTTTCTGCCCATCATCTCCACTCATTCCTGTCCAGTTGGCTCTGTGGGAGGAGTTGCACTTGGTCTTTTTTTTTTTTTTTTCCTAGGCTCTTAAAAGCAAAATCCTCTTTTCATCATTTGTACTGATGGAATACCTACCAGATGCTGGAGTAGCGTTCAAAATTATAAACCAGTGGAAAACAAAACTGTTCTTTAGCCAGACCTCATTTGTAAATAGGACACCTCTTTTCGCTTCCTCCAATAAATAAATAAATAACTTTTTCTATTTATTTCAAGAGCTGTTCTTGCTACAGATCTCTGTATAATAGACTTTGTCTTGGAACCTAAAAATAAAACGTTGTTTTAATGTGTAGGGTCCAAAGGTTACAGCTTCTGTGTCCATGAGCAAATTACAGAGACAATGGAGGTTTTCAGTTCCCGTCCAAGAACTGCAAGAACTTTGTGTGTTGTGCATGATTATATGTACTGGGGTGCAGCAGAACAAGATGACAGCAACAATTGGCTGGTTATCTTCAAAAGGGCTGTAGGTGGATTTCTTGTCCGTGGTAAGTCCAGACTTTTCCAGCTCACTACTGCTGCAGCTGAGCCGAAGGATTCCATTTTTTCCAGTATAATTTGCTGATAATTGAGAGGGAGGTATTTCAAAGGATCCAAAAGGTAGACAGGATTTTTTTGATACAGTTTTTCATTTTGGGACAAAGAAGTGTCCCCAAGAATGGCTTGTGTAGACTGATGCCCTTTCATTGTGTAGCTACCACTTGGAAAAACTACTTCAGCATTAAAAAGGAAGACTGATATAAAAGGGAGAAAAATTATTTTAAAATTTTATTTATTCCTCTTATATGTTAATAGTGAGAAGAATAAAAAATAAAGGTCAATTTTTTTTGTCTATTCAGTGTTGAGTATAATGTCAAAAGTTCCAGTGCTCAAGAAATTGTGACTCCTGGACTGCTGTGGACTTGAAATTATATGTTAAGGCAGATGTAAAGTACATCAGTAGCAGTCTTAAGACTAACACTTAGTTGCCAGTCCTTTATTGTAATTCCTTAGAAAAGGTAGAGCACGAGCTGGTGCATCCAGCACTGCCAGAGCTGCAGCATCTGTCTTAGCTCCTTGCATCAGTGTTTTAACTCATAGGAGACTGTAGCATTGCTGTATTTATTCCTCCCTTTTCCCCCTCTTTGGATGCTCTCTGTGCATTTTGTTTGTGTACATGGTGGGGTTTTTTTGTTTTGTTTTGGTTTTTTTTTTTTTTTTTTTTGTAGTGTAAGATGCAAAGTTTTCTATTTTTTCATAAAAATAAAAACCTTTGACTAACAGCAACATTCAGTTGTGGATCACACATACACTTGACCCCTTGACTTTCCACAAAGCATTAGGATTTCTGCCCCGTGGAAAGGAAATAAATTCTCTGTGTTTTTGCTCTCATAAACACATAATTGGTGCTACTCTTATGGTCCCTGAGGGAAAGAGATGCCTTTGGGATGAATGAGACATGCAGACCCACATGAATGCACCTACCCTTGTTACAGGCTGTTCCCACTTTTCTCTGTTTTGGGAGGAAAATATACTTTTTTAGTCTCGTTTCTGGGGCAAAGGTCCTGCCAAATCCCCAGATCAGTCCCTCACCACATATACCTCAGAAATACCACTTTTTTGTGATTTTTTTTTTTTTCCTCCCAAGATGTGATTTTTCTCTGAATTTTTCTGTGAGGGACCCCAGCCAACCCATGACCAGCTGGAGTACCCACCACCACATCCCCTGCTCCATGGATTTGGGGGCAACCACATTTGCTGCAGAGGGGCACGGGCCAGGCTTAAAGAGAGGTGAGCAAAGCCATAGGTAGGAAAGGCCGAGGGCCAAGGGGGAAAAGACTGACCTGGAAAGGTCTTACTGGAGGTGGTGATGGGCAGGCACAATCTTTTTGTCCACTGCTAGAGGACAAAGGGAAGATGTGCAGAGATGGATACTGAGTGTCCTGACATGACAGGAAGCTGTGGCAGATGAAGGGTAGTGGTACACTCACACCAGAGGCAGGAAAGGCATGATAGGCTGGGACGGCAGGGGAATGCTGCCTTATATATGAAAGGGAGCACAAGGTCAATTGGGTTAGCAAATTGAGGTTGTCAGCAGCTTGGATAAAATCTCTCTGAATTGACGTGCCAGTCCCCACTCAGTGTTCTCATGTTCAGCTTGAGGTTGTCCGCTGCTGGACCACGATGGCAGCAGACACTGTAAGGAATCAGAGGGGCTCTGAGGACAGAGGGAAGAGCTGTTAATTTGCCCATGTTGACAGCATCTTTGGTAGCTTTGTGGAGGCAGAGAGCCTGCTAAGGGAAAAATACAAACATGGGGAAACTTTCATTAAAGAGCAGAGTTGGCTGCAAACTCCTTCCTTTCACAATGTTGCATCTTAAGTGAGAACTAAGGAATTAGGCAATTTCCATGAACCTTTGTGCTCAGAGTGGCTTGGGACCAACTCTTAAACAAATTTCAAATCACTATTTGCCTATTAATTTCCTCTGCTGGGCTCAGACTGGACTCAGGGAAAAGGCACTTGTAATTCATGGGCACCAGCTAGTAAATTTACCTGCACAGAAAGGTAAGGTACTTCACCTTCAAAATGGGTCCTTAAGCACATGCCTGACTTTGTTTTGGGTGGTTCTTCTGCACAGCCTCTGTCTGGTCCCTGAACAAATGTGCAGCTGCATCTCAAGTTGCAAACACCAACTCTTGTGAATGCTTAACAAGCTGTGCTCAGGGTAATAGTCTCTGCATCACTCTTTTCAGTAAAACTGAAACAAACTGCAAGGCAAGATGACGGCTGTGCTGGAGACATTGCAGGGCAGCTAAATAGTAACTTGGACTTATTTTCCTATCCAATAATATAAAAATGGGACTGAGAGGGCTCTGAACCTCTTCCCTCCTCTAGCAACCTGGAAGGGTTCAAGCCTGTAATGCCAGAATCCCCAGAGGATGCTGTGGCCCCAGGGCAGGAGCAGCGGGGAGGCTGCTCCCCATCACCCCATGAAGCCGAGCTGCCATGCAGAAAGCAATGCAAGATTTATGAAGCTGTGGGGAGAAAGAGCGAGGGACTCTTCATGTATTTTTCATGGGCTGAGCTGCATAAATAGCATGCAATGCATAAACTGTGACTGGATACTTACACAAAAAAAAAAAAACAAAGGTGGGGACCAGCAAGCAGAAGAGATGAAAGAATGAGATAGATTTATTCAAGTCAACAGGGCCTGCTCAAAGTCACCCTCAGGTGCATTAAGAAGCAGCCAAAACAGCACAACCTCATTCCAGAACAATTCATCTTTGCTGGTATGTGGAGGGACATGGACCTGGAGGGACATGGAGGTCTGGAGAAGGGCACACGTCATTCTGCTTGGTAAAATGTGTGGGTGGCAGGACAGAAATCACCATATCCACGATGCCTTGGATGTAGTGTGGGACTTACAGAGATGCTAGGACAAATTATTGCACCAGGTCAGTGTAGGAAGTGAATGGCACTGTGGCACAGAGATTCAGCTCAGAGTGAGGTAACACTGGAAAAAGAGGATGCCGCTGAAAAACTCGATGCAGGGATGAGCGCTGAAAATGTGGTATTCCCTGTTGCAGTTCCTTCAGCAGGTGCATGTGTGCTTCCAAGTGTGCAGTTTTAATAATGCATGTGCTGACAGAGCTTAAATGTCATGTACATGAAGACAGGTATCAAAACAATCTCAGGCTGAGATTGGGTAGGAAAAGGGAGCCAGAGCAGCACGATGGCCAGCAAAAAGCTTTGCAGCCATGATAGCAGACCGGGGTGTGTTTGCAGTTATTGCATGCCCCATAGGGTTTCTAGAAAAAAAAAGCCTTGGAGAAACAGGTCGGAAGTGTATGATGCTCACTGAACACACCCATCACCTCTATAATATGACTGTCTGTGGGATCCTCTGGTGTAATTAATTCCTTTAGGAGCCACTGGATATTGGTGGCTGCAGGCCCTAGCAGTGACCTTTGACAACCCATTAACATATGGCTCATTATTTTCCCCCCATAAAGTCCTGTGAGCCAGCCATGGAAGAGAAAAAGGCACCCGTGTAGGTGATTTTCTTACCCCTTCATTTCCTCACCTCTAGCTGGGCTCAGCTCAGTTGCTCATTGCATCAGCTATAGTAATATTCAGCAATTTGAGTGTAAGAAAAGAAGATACTTTCTTACACTGGTGTGCTGCTTTCATAACCCATTAAGAGCTCTAACCAGGTTTTTTTGACCCCAGAACTCTTCAAGCTCCCCCTTAAATGGCCAGCAGGTGCATTTGTGCTGGTAAAGATGACTTATTTCTCTCAAAGCTCATTTTTTAACTAAAAAACCGAAGGAAAAATCTTCCAAGCTGGAAAAAAATAAAAAGGGAGAAAAACTGTGAGATAGGCTGCCTGCTGTTTTCTTGGTTTGCTCCCAGTAAAGACCATATTTATTACAAGAAAATAGAAATCCTATGGATTTCTGTTCTGAGGTCTGTGTTTCAAGCTTGACATTTAAACATGAAACTACAGGCTCTAAAATTTAATCATTTGCTCCTCAAGAAATAAGGTGTGTGGAGCTGCTGAGAAAAAGGGCATGCAAGGTAAAAGTATTTCTTTGGAAGAAAAAAAAAAGGAAGGTAGGGAAATTATATGTTCATTAAAAAAAATAAAAGATAGGGAACAGCCTCTCTCATCTGGTGGGCAAAATGCTGTCAAAGTGGCAGCTGTTGTCCCTTTCCATGAAATGTGTGAGACTCGGGACTTCCTCAGGGCTTGCTAATATCTTTCAAATGACATAAGATTAATGGTTGGACCCAGTTATTGGAGGAGGAGGGAGAAGGAGACATATATGTATGTATGGAGATAAATATATACAGAGCGAGAGATGTATGGCTACATGTGCACACACATGCAGAAGCACTGGGTGATCACCTCTTAATTAAGACAAGAAGTAGGGCATGGCTAATAAATGGTGAATAGCAGCAAATAGTCAGGAGTGAGACTGGATTGGGCAGAAAAGAGTTTTTTCAGCCAGACAGGGGGGACAATGGAGGTGATCAAGGTGTGGCACTGGAAAGGATTTGCCCTTCATTAGTGTTCCTGTCCCAGGAGGAATTAATGACCTGGCTTGGAGAGGAGGGAGACAGTGCTAGGGTGGCTGCAGAAGGAATGGGTGCTCTCACTAGTGCTAAAATCCCCCTAGTTCCATCCCACTGGGTAGTCACCAGCCATTAAAGAAGGGAAGGGTGGATTGAATGGACTGGATAAAGTGGCTGAGAACATGCATTTGGGAAGAAATGAGGAGAAATTAGATGGAGGGGAGCCACAGGAATTTCTTTCATTCCTGGCTTGCTTTTGGGCTTGAAAGTCACTCACAGACCTAAAGGTCAAGCCATGGTGCCCAGGTGGGAAAAGAGTATGTTTATTTGGCTTGGAAACAATGGCTCTTTTGGGGGGTTTTAGTATTTTGGAGTGGAAAACCAGGGTTACACAGTCAGAGTTTGTGAGCAGCTGAGTGCACACTGAGCACTCCACAGGGCCTGCCTTGCTCAGCAGCTGCTAAATCCTGGGTTTGGGTGACTTTAGGTCTTGAACATGCCCATGTGAGTCCTTCCCTTGGCCCAGCAAGGGGAAAGGGAAGCATCAGCGGTCACTTCATCCCTTTGAAACCCAGGGTTTGGAGAACAGGGCTGTACAGCCAAAATCTTTTTGTAGTAACAACTACATGTATCCCAGGGAAAACAATCAAATAAAATTAAAAAATAAAATAATTGTAAATATTCTGTGTAGGGAAAGGTTCTTTTCTCTGGCAGAGGCAAAGTTGGGCTGTCCCTCGGGAGGGGAGTGCTAGAGGTGCAATGTCCCAAATCAACATGAAAAGTTGCTTCAGGGCACAGAAATCAGTCCTGCAAAAACTATCCCACTCCCATCCCTGCAAGCTGTGCTTCATTGCCTCCCATTTTATGCAGCAGCCAAAAAGACTCTGAATCGTTGGCCCCTGCATTTTCATCCCCTGCACCAGGGTCAAAGCCCTTCTGTACAGTCCATCCCTCCCTAGGATCCCAAATTTGTGTAATTGTTTCATCAGGGAAGGCAATTAGCATTCAAGTGCTGCTGTTAGCATAATCAGAAAGACAAAAGGCTGACAGCAATAGCTGCAAAGCCAGGGCCCTGGTCAGAAATTTAATGGAGAAATAAATTATGGCAAGAGAGCGCATTTAGATCCAGACTTGGGCTGCAGAGGGTACGAGGGCAGAAGAGAGCCCTGCCTCCCGCTAGTTTATCATCCACGCTCCAGAGATCCTCATGGCTGTAATTGATAAGCAGCTGATAAACAGCTCAGCTTCTTCAGGAACAGAAGCATTCCTGTAACGAGTGGCTGAGACCCCCAGGTACCAGCCAGGGATACTGTGAGTCCTCTTGACACCACATCCTAGTTCTTTAAAGCCAGACCTTTCCCTTGAAAAACTCAGCTTATTTCAAAGGGCCGATATTTACGTTTTTTGTGATAAGGGGATTTAAGCGCCCCGGGGTTTCGCAAGCCGAGGTCTGGGGACAGTCACATCCCAATACCGCTGAAAACGGGCAGGGGAAACCAAAACAGATAAACCTGATCACTGGAAAGCAGGCTGGGGTGTAAAAATAAGACTTGAAAAAGCCAGATAAGTATCCCAGTGATCCCTGTAAATTTGGAAACTGAGTACGCTTGAGAAGGGGAGTACCCGGTTGTGGCGCTTTATGTGCAGCAACATTGGGTGCCCCATGAGCTAAAAGAAAATTATAAAGCAAACAGACAAACAAAAACAGGCAAAAAAGAGAAAAAGACAGCAAGGTGACATGCCTCCATCAGTGATGGCATTGTATGGGCATCTGGTCCCCGAAGATGGCACTGTTATCTCAGTGTAAGCTCTTTTTTCAATATTATTCACCTAGTCAAGGGGAGGTGAGATCTTGTTGTCTAAAAGAGAGATGAAAACAAAGGTTGCTGTGCTCACTGCAGAAACATCCCACTGATGAAGCAGTGACTTTGTAGGAGCTGATAAATCAGGAGTCAAATGAAAGAATGTTTTTTTTTTTTTTTGTTTCCTCAGCCCTGTGATTTGATTGGAATTACCTTCATTAGAATCTGACCCTCAGCAAAGCCCTTTTACATTCACCAGAAGGTTTACCACAGGGCAGTGCAAATTTCCCAGCTTTGAGACATGACAGCATGAAGGGAGGTTATAAAGATATATGAGAATATTTTTAAATATATAAAATATATGTGTAATAAAACTAAACAATGCAAAAGCCTTTATCAAACCAAATTTGATGCTCTAGAAATATGATCTTGTGTTTCCCCCAGAAAAGCTACAGAATCTTGTGCTCCCCCCAAGAAAAAGCTACAGAATCACTCCAGATGGGCCTCACTGAGGACTTGTATTTGTGTGTGTGTCTGAGGGATGCAGAAAGGGAACCAAACTTGTGCTAATAAGCAGCTACTCAATGTGCCTTGATGAGTGAATATATTCAGAGTCTATAGAGAGTAAAATGTGCTGCAGCAAGAATGGGAGATGATTCCCCTCATATGAATTTGCCCAAGCACAGAATAAACATCTATTTTTTTCTGCTTTCCCCCTTTTTCTAAAGCCCAGCTGTCTGTTAATGCATATAATGATGGTCCCTCCAGGGACCAAGCCTGAATTCCCATTCATATGCAAAAATCATAAGTGAGAAACTTTAGGTTTGGCCCAAACAACAGTGCACACTTCTCCCAGTGAAGGAAATTCCAGCTTGCCATATTTTTCCTGCTCAGTACATGCCAGATGTCTAAAAAAAAAGGGGGGGGATGGTTATTCCTGTGTATGGAGCCAGAGCTGGCAGCAAGGAAAGGATGCTTTTGGCACATCCGTAACATGCCGCCTCCACACGGGAGGGAGCATGGAGCAAGGGAAAGCTGGGGGGGAAATTGCCTTGCTCGTGTGGCCACGTTTGTGTTGAACACCAAACCTCTCCTGAGAGTGTTGTGCTGACCCTGTGAAAGGCAATGGCTGCGTCACAACAGGATGCATTTAGGGAGAGAGAGGGGGGAACCAAAGGTCTGAATATGACAGCAAAGGGGCTGAGGTAACTGGAAAAAACTGGTATTTGTGCAAAACCAGTTCCTGAGTACTTTTTTCAGGCGGACAGCTCAGTGTTAGCACTGCCTCTCTGAAGCCCTGCCTTAAGCTGCCCTCCAAGAGCCTACCAAATGTTCATAATATGGAAATCAGAGACTCAGAATGCTGCTTTTAGGCTTCGCCAAATAATTTTGCTTTTAAAGGAGGGCTCTGGCATGGCAAGAGAGACCACCCTGATCAGAAAGAGCAAAACAATGCTTTGCAGTGAAGTTTTGCTGGAGGCAAAGAATTAGAGCAAGTGCTGAGGCTCATCCCTGGGTGATGGGGATGGGGAATTATCTCATTTTGGGGAGAAATAGCTGGATTGTTACTGGAAAACCAAAACCTCAGAATATTCCTCCTTGGGAATATTCTTCCTTGGTATCATGTGCTTCAGAGAGAAGTGATTTAAGAGGAAGATAGTCAAATTCATGGGGTTTTTCTCTTTACCCAATAAAAAGAAAGGGTCAGGAGAATATTCCTTTCCCACTGTCTCAAGATGAGTCGGGGTTTCGCGGTGGTGAGGCAGTGGTTGTTTGTTAAGAGCCTGGAGGATTAGGGCTGGCAGGAGGGCTCTGCTGAGCCTCACAGCTGGTGCAGGTGCATTTCCAGCCATAAGAAGTAGTAACAGTCCCAGTGGAAACATTCAGCTGTGGTAAGTGTAGACAGAAATCTATTATCCTTGTGAATGCAATGTCAATATTTACAGAGAGAGGTCAAAGAAGAGAGCTCAGCTCAGGAAATGTCAGCTCTGGAGAAGGAGGAGGCATTAGCAACATTTGCATTTGTGCCAGAGCAATCCCTGCAAAACTGAGGTTTCCCTGCAAAAATATTCAGGAGGTTTTTGCCTTCCAGCCCTATTCACCCCATGTTCTTGTACCATTGCATCATCTACTGCAGCAGCTTAGGGCACATCTGAAATGCCTGGAAGCAATGCTGGATGCTTCCTCCTCTTTGGGGGTTACCAGCATGAATATGGGTGGTGATCCAGCCATGGTGGCTGCAGAGAGCTTTCCTTATCTGCCATTAGAAGGCTCATTTAGTGAGAGGCAAAGACAAAAGGAACAGACAAATGGCACAGATCAAAGAACACAGGGTCCAAAAGAATCATTCAGGCTGATCCAGGTTGGTGCCTACAGCTAAGAACCCACCAGGCAACACAGGATTACGGATTTAGATAAAGTATCTCAGAATATTTTTCTGCAAGCTTTTTGCTTTGAGTGGAAAATGCTCAAAATGGGTTTAATGCCCCTTGTTCGGTATTATTAGCACATGGGTGCTACTGGTAGTGCTGGTAACACAAGTTCCTGGCCCCTCTTAAATGAAGACCAAAGAGTCTTTGTGTGAGCGTTAAAGGGGCAGGCAGAAGAAGCACAGACAAGAACACAGCCTCAAAAATAGCTTTTTGCCAGCATATGCAGTTACTGTCCACAGATATTGCCCATGGGAATGACAGGAGCCCCAAGTGATGCTTCCAGGTGTGGGAGGACAGGGGAGCATTACCAGCCCACAGAGCAGGTAACCAGCCCTGTGGCTGTTGGGGGGGTTGGGTGTTTCCCCATAAAAGCATTTTTTTCACTAGGGAAGGAGGCTTGAGATGTGTCGCAGAAAAGTTGAAAACTCCCATGCGTTTCCCAAGTGGAAAAATGCCTCTTGCCAAAGACTTGAATTCCTTACTCCATCTTCGGGCTTAGATTTTGCCTGTAACTGTATATATGCTCAATGAAAACTTCAGGGGCTGGTAGCATGTGGGATGTGCCAAGTTCTGGTTTTCACTGGGATTAACATGTACATGGCCAAAGAGATGGGAAACCACCCAGTGAGACAGAGCCAGTAATGTAAATAAACATCGGAAACCTCTGACTTCTTGCTTAGGCACTGGTCACTGCTTTGCCCACATTGGACTGAGACCATGGGCAGGAGATCTGGAGAGCTGAGGAGGTTGAAAGTGGGAATTTCCCTGCCACAGCAGTGAGTTCAGAAAACAGGCCAGCCCTGTGGGGCACAGATCATCCCGTATCTCCGTCCCTGTGATGGCAAAGGACAACTGTGGCATGGAGAAAGCAATTTTGGGCTTTCCAGCTCCCTTCAGATTAAATGTTATTGCATTTGGGCGGTATATTTTGGAGCGGTTTCTCTGCTGGCCCTTTCACTCCAAACAGTTTGACTAAAAAACCGAAAGTCCTGGCAGGTTTATGCTGTTTGGTATTTAAAGCCAGATTATGTGGATTTATTCTGCACAAGATCTTGTGATTTGCTCCGTCTGCAGCGTCAAACAGTTGTAACTGCGTTGATATTAATACAGATTGGGAAAAATAAGGCTGTGTTCCTCCCACCTGAGCACGGAGAAGGAAATCGCCTTGGGCACGCAGGTGTGTGCGCCACAGGAGTTCTCTGCAGCCAAGAAGGATCCAGGGCCGTCTCTGTGGAAATGAAGCCGCACTAGCAGCACCCCTGGTTCTTGGGCTGCCTGCAGACACCCGGGCTGTCTCCCAGCTCGCCTCCGCGCCCCGAGAAAAGCAAAGCTCCTCTCGGCATGGCAATTCCCATCGCCCGCTGGCATTCCCTGCCCGCCCCGCTCCGGCCGGCCCGCCGCCGCACCCCGCGGGGCTGCTCACTGCGGGGCCGGGACAAAACGGGGCAGAACGGGGCAAAGTGAGGCAAAACGGGGCAAAATGGGGCCTTCTCCTCCCTCCTCCCCCCACACGGCGCCCGCCGGGATTCTCAGGATTGCCGGTCGTGCATCCTCTGGTCGGTGGTGCCTCTGCTGCCACTGCGTGGCGTCCTGGGTGGATTCCCAGTCACGCCCTGGCTCCCGGCCGTTCTCCCGGGGAGAAATGGGATTTTCTGGTGTCTCATCCCTGCTTCCTCCCGCCCCGCCTGGCTGTGGGGTACGGCACGAGGGAGGTGCTGGAGAAGCACTGGAGAAGGGCGAGGAAGCAGCAGAGTTTGGAGGGGCTTCACCCCCAGGAGGTCCTTGGACGGTGCTGTGCCTCGGGGAGCTCTGGCAGGCAAATACAGAGAATAAAGTAGACAATGACGCTTCATATTAGCCTAGATCACTGGAGGTCTGTGGCTATGATAGCTGAGGTCTCCCATCCTTTTCTTCCAAATTGAGAAGTCCAAATCTCCGGGACTTTAGAGACTTTGACCCGAGTGTGATGGGTCCACCCATGTCCAGCTGTCCTGGCTGCTGTCTCTGCCGTCCTGGTTGGATGTCATGAACAGCAAAGTCCAAAGGCAGCATCTGTGCTAACTGGGCTTCCTGTTCAAGCCCAAATGACTCTCATTGCTAGAACGGAAATCTGAAATGTCCTTGATTTAGGTTAAGCACTACTGAGCAACAACTAAAACATTAGCATGTTATCTACATTAGTCTCATATTGAATCCAAAACACAGCACTTCACCAGCTACCAGGATAGATATGTCTCAAAAGACAGAGTGAAAATTGCAGATACAAAAAGCTCCTTTAATGAATAACTAGTTTCACAAAGAGTTAGGATAGAAATAAGACACATTATTTGGCACAATATTGAATAATTATTTCCCAGAAATAGGCAGAGGAATTGACTAAACCTGATGGCTGACTCCTTTGCTTGGGAACCAAGATGAGCATTCCTGTGGCCACCAGCTTGGATTTGGATTTAGGATCTCCCTCTGTCTGGCTCTACCTCTCCACTGTGACAGACCTTCAGAGCCAGGAGGGCTTTTGTTTTTATCAACCTGCACTGGCCTTGGGAAGGCCAAATAGAGTAGAATAGAGTCAGAGACACAGAAACATAGACTCATAGAAGGTTGGAAGGGACCTTGAAGATCTCCAGCCTCTCTACCAGGGACAGGGACACCTTCCACTTGACCCCATCTGGTCTGGCCCTGAACACTTCCAGGGATGGAGCATTCAGCCTTGTATTGGCACATGAGTCTTAGAAAACCAAAGTGAGAATTTCTCTGCCATTTTTTTCTCTTGGTAAATAAAACATATTTCCCAAGGTTCTTTATAGATCATGACCATTTCTCACACAGCAGTACAGGTTAAAAAGGTCAGCCACCTTTAAATAAGCTCTAATTGACACTTAGTTCCCAAAATGAGGGTTATCAAAGTTTAAGGTACAGTTCCCAAGGCAGCCAGTGACCTAATTCTAAACATCATTAAGCTGTTTCACTCTGAAAAATAGCACTGGCATTTCAAAAATCCCCCTATCTTAAGAGTTGTTGCTGCTGCTCTTCTGGAGGTTTCCCCTGCTGGATTCCTTTGCCAAGAGTTCATGTCACGTCCCACAGCCACTCCTCAGATGATGTTGATGTTCAGCATTCGGCTCCTTCTACCCCTTGTTGTTTCTGACCCACTGTGTGCAGTGGCAGGGAGCACAACTCCTCTTCCTCTCACTTTGCTGCAGGTCAGCTAAACCTTGTCCAGCTCCCTTTTGCACTGCTCCACCTGTTCTCAAATGGTTGGCAATTTCTCACTCGGAGTGTGGGTTTGAGAAGCTCCTGCTCTGCTCTGGCACGTGCAGGGAATGTTTAGGCCCAGGTAAGATTTATGGGCAATGACTCACTTGACCATAGGCTGCACAAAGGCCACTGTTATTCACAAGCCCTTTCTCTGGCATTTGGCTCCTCTCTTCTCTCCTCCTTTCCATTACCCTGGGATGGTGCAGGACAGCTGCTTTAGGTTCGTGCCTAGGTCAGCTTCTGAGTTCATGTCTGAGGAGACCTGCCCAGTGTGCTGCCCAAGCATAAAAGCCATAGCGACCCTCCCACCCCAGCTCTGCATGAGTCTCCTCTGCAAGCTGATACAGCAAAAACTCAGGCCCTAGCATAGTCAATAAGTGACTTTCTAGCTGGTAGCAGACATCTTCCCAGTTCAGTCTCCCCAAGGATTGTCATCCCAGACGTTACTGCACAGCCATCCTTGACTAGATACATTTAGCAAAGATCAGTAGTCTAAAACACTTTAGTAGTAAAGGAGAATAACAAATAAAATATTTGTTTTGGGTAGGAGAAAGCTATTAAAAGCTATTATGTTAAAATATTTTCTACCATCTCAAAATAAGTTTGTATAATATAGCTGAGATCTCTTCTGTGGTACAACACTGATTCTGTTCAAGCTGAAACCATGGGGATGGGAGGAGAAAGTGCTGTGTCTTTCTTAGCTGGTATCTCACCTGCTCTGTCTCTGCCCCGGGGAAACCTGCTTGAGCAGTGTCTGGAAAGAAAAAAAATCCTTCTACTGGTAAGGCTGCCTCTGCCCTCAGGATCTGTGGCAGCTTGGGAGGGACCAAGAGCTCAAAAAAATTCAGATTGCTGAGGAAAACCATTTTTCTTATTCAATTCATGTGATTTGAGCTAGAAGGGGGGTGTTCGGAACATGGCTGGGTGCTGTTATGGCAGCTCCCAAATTTGCTGCTGACCCAGTCATCACTTGCCCTGGCCCAAGGCAGAAGCTGGAGCAAGGCAGGGCCAGCAACACATCATCTGAGACCCTGGAAAGGCAACAGCATTGCCTCTGCATTCCCTGTCAGGAAATACCTTTATGTGAAAAGATCTGCCACACCCCAGCTATGGCATGAGTGGGGAAAAAAAAGATATTAACAGGTGAGATACTGAGTGGTGTTTTTCCTGTATAAATTGCTTTATTCTGAGTCATTCCAGTAAAACAAATGGAGAAAGAGAACAGCTTCTCATTGTACAGACATGGCTGGAATGTACTTTTTGGGTATATTTGATAAATTAACTCTGGTAAAGAAAGATGGAATTGAGTGATGTGGGAATAATAGTGGGGAACTTGGGAAGAGAATCTTTATTATTTTGTTCTCACTTGGATAGCCTTGCTAATTAATATTAGAGTTGTAACTTGGCAGTTACTTTATATGACTAAGAGCAGGGTTTTCTACAATATAGTCTGAAACATTAAAGCAAATCATTAGCAAACAGTTTATCCAAGACTCAGGAAAAAAAATAATAAAGAAAGAAAAGGAAACTAAATAGGAACATGAAATATGTCTTATAGCAAGTCCTGAAACAGGTCTTTCAGACCACGGTGCAGATATTTCAAATGTGTCAAGAGTGGGCTGACATTTCTCTAAGTCAGAAGGAAAAAGAAATGGCTATCATGGGAATCGAGCTGCACCATTTGCCTCTTCATCACCCTGATGTACAGCAGAAGGCTGAGGCTTATTTACAGGAAGCTTGAACTGAAATTGCCAACTTATGTGTACATTATTGACACTTTGCTTCTCTCACAAGAGGGAGGATGCCAACTTCCCCAGCACCCACTGCTGTGGGCGTTACTGAGCTGGAAGTTAAGAGAGGCCTGAACCAGACCTCCCCCTATAGCATGCTATTAAGTTGATAAATAGTATTGATAGCAATCCTTGGGAAAAGAATCTTTATAGATAGTCCTCTGCCTGTTTTTACCAGACGTAGATTAATGCACAGCTCCAGCCATTCATCATTGATGGTGAACATCTTGACACAGAGAATCTCAATTTTGTCGTGTTACATCAGACCTCATTCATGCAGACATGCAGAGAACACATTCACTAGTCTTGGGCTATTAGGATCCAAATTAGTGCACAGACCTGCAACCCCAGCTGAAACACGGGCTAGAAATAAAATCAGTTACAGCTGAATTTAGGCACAATTTAGGTTTTTTCTCACCTAGAAGGTGTTTTAACAGGGAGGGAGATGTATGCTGCAGTACTTGCCCGAGGACTCTCTGAGAAGTGTAAGGGGGTTCAAAGTCCTGCTGTGCAGTCACAAATAGGGCAGTGTCTGATATACCTGCTGTTAGACTGAAGGTGAGGATCCATAAAGAATACCATTTAAGAAACAAGGACATGTTAGTGTGGGGCAGAATGTATTCCTTGTACTGGTGTTTTGGCTAAAAAGAGGCCAACAGTGTGGATTTCTTTATCCCACCCTCCAAATCAGAAGTGTTCTTGTTTTGTCAGCTAGTTTTCCTAGCAATTACTTAATTTCAGTCTTTCATTTTGACAGCAAAGAAGCAGAATCCATGTTTTTCTCAGGGCCTTGTTGAAGTGATCTGCTTGTGCTAGCAGAGCTTCAAGTGGCTTCTGTGGCTTCTGTGCCACAGAACTTGGAGTTCAGAGCCATCCTAGGACACAAGAGCACTTGCCCACCAAAAAGAAACACGCTGGCTCTCTTGTCTTATTCACCTTCTTAAAAAACTTTCAACACCTGTATGTAAACCTTGAATTACTGTGATCACAAATATGCTCCATCCTCATAAGTCTAAACTGGTGTACATTTTAAAGTCTTTTTAATGTGCAACTTCCTTAGGAAGAAAAAGGTGTAAACCAAAAAAAACCCTACATTTCTTCAGTTCTTACGGCAGCATACCAAATGTAACAAGGGCTGCACAACACCTGTACATGTAATTAATATTGCAAATTTGCAAGTTTAATTCTAGGAACAGAAGGACTGCAATATTCTCTAGCTTTAGTTTTCAACTTGCCTCTGATCATTCCTAAAGAGAAATATTGTGGCTAATTCTGTAGATACTACACGAAGTGATAAGATTAAAAGGAAAAAAATATATAAGAAGATAAGTTCTTAATTGTACAGCATACCTTAATGAAATAATTATTATTCATAAATTTAATCAGCCTGTGAAGTAATTTGCCTGCAAGGCACCCAATTAAAATAATGGCAATGAAAAAGACTCCCTGGTGCATGTGCCCAGCACCTCTGACAATCTGGCCACCACAGCTAAGGACAACAGTACCAAGCTGTGAAATGAGCCCCAAGTGGGCTTTTACTGCAATCATTTGGTTTAGGTATTCAGCACTAGAAGCCAGCTGTGCTGTGGTTTTTTTAAGGAAAATATTCTTCCCAGAGGACCCCAGGCTGCTGTCCTGTTGTTGGAGGGACTCAATTACAGCTTTGGAAAGGTGAAGGCAGAGCGGCGGTGAGGTCTGATTGAAAGGGGACAGGCTTGCACTCAAGGGAGCCAAGAACCATCTGTTCTGTTGAGATTGGAAATCACTCCTTACTCTCATTCCTCACGTGGTGCTGAGCATAGAAAAGGTTTGCACCTCAGCAGGACTTTAGTGGACCTCAGTCATCTGCAGGAAGCTTTTCTAGAAGGCTGCTACTCTCTTGCTCATTTGTGTATCTCCTCAGGGATATCCCAAGGGTGGTGACTGGTTTGCATTTGTGATCCTTGCTGAAGAAAACAGGGTATCCCAAACACTGATCCAGGAGAGGCAGCCTTTACGTGCCCTACTGCCATAGAAGGGGCTTGTAGAGAAAACACTATTTGGAGCTAAATTTATTTCGCTCAAGTAAGAACTAAGTGATCTGTATGTGATCTTTTCACATTACCTGCAATATCTTATCTGCTGACCTTCCAAAACATAAATGTTGCAGGAGAACATAATCCCTGCCATAATCTTCTTGATGGCTTTTTTTCCATTTTCAGACACAGAATATTTTTTTAGCCTTGTGTAGCCCTAGTCATGTCTTCTACAAGAAGATGTCGACAGTGACAGATGACTAACAATTATTTTTTTATTTTTCTTTCAGATGTGAGGCAGGTGATTCTCTGCTGCTGAATCCTGCAAAGCAGGACTAAATACCCAATCTGAGCTTTTTGAAAGAGTGACTGGAAGATTAGGCCAGCTAAAGAGGCAGCTTTCTCTTAGTCTGTGGGGAAAAGTTAACCCATACTTCTGTATTTCAATGCACAAGCAGATGGAAGAGCTCCAGCTGAGTCACTGCTTCTCTAAAAAGGTTCAAAAACAAGGTATTGGATCTGCAGCTGCACAAAGCCACCTCTGAGGGCAAACCTGATCTGGTAAGAACCAGCCACACTCTGGTGCTGCAGGATTTGGCTCAACACCAAGAACCTGGCTCCTCAAAACTCTGGGTCTAATTCTCATCCCAGCTGAGACACCTCATGCTCTCAAGATCCTTGATGCAGATATCACCCACCATTTGTTTTACAAATAAACCAGAAATGCCTATAAATTCTTATCCACCTTATTTTCCAAACAAGGCTAAGGTGCATTTTCTTTTCCTTCTTCTTGTATGGTACCGTAGAAGGATCACCCAAAGTCCTCAGTCCCTTCCAGACTGAGGAAAAACTTTTCTTGAAGTCTGGAGATGCTTTTCTTTTTCCTCTTTGTTTTAGGCATCTGTATAATACAGGGAGATTTTATGACTCACATGTGCACCAATTTTTAAAAATACCCTGAGACATTCAGGAGAGAGGCTCCTTTGAGAAAGTCTCACATCAGCTGCTTTAGCTTTGTCAATGGCATTTTTGCAACCAAAGGCTCCCATCTGAAAAATGAAATGCCCACAAATCAGCAAGATAAATACTGCAGCCTTTCCAGTTCTCGTTGGCAGGATACTTACAGAGCCAGGCAACTGCTCTAAGAGCTTTCCCGGTATGAGTGCACTCATGAAACACTCTGCCAGAGCTCAACAGGCAAAAAACAACATTTAACCATGTTAGTAAAGTGGCTGGCTAGGCTACTGTGAAATGAAATTAAATACTTACAGCTTGAACATCGCACCATCAGAAAGCAAACACCCTCCAATTCCAGTGCTGGTAGAAATCTGAAAAAATGGGTCTGCCCCACAGCACTTTGTTGGCTGGAGAGCAGCTGGGCACAGCTGGAAGCGCACATCATTCTTCCATGCTGCAGGCATCTTCTGAGCCAAAAGAACTCAGATGCTGACTGTAGTGTGGGAGCATGGGAAAGGTAGTGAAGAAACCAATCAAATTACATGACTGCTCTGATACTACATTTATGTTTTGATAGTATTTTCTGTGGTTTGGAAAAGTCTGCTGCAGTATCTGATGAATTTTTCCTTTCTGAAATTCAATACTCAGAATTCTCGATTCCCCACTGTATTTAATAGGGAAGATACAGTGCTATGACAGATCTCTAAATCAATATTTTCTTTTGTACCAGTGAATTGCCAAAGGCAGTAGAAGCAACCAGAACAGGAGGTAAGACTGCAGGCTAAAAGCATGCTCCTTTACAATGTTCATATCCCCCTGTCTTGACTTTCATCTTGAAATTGAAAAGATCCATCACGCGGCTTTTCTCCATCCCTCTAGGGTTTATCCACTGGCCTTGGCTTTGCAGTGGTCTGAAGCCAAGATCAAGTTGTTGAAGTTTTGACCACCTGCAGGCAAAAACACAAAAAAATAGGTGCTTGTTCATGAAATATTCATCTGAGGTTTGAAACTCAGAGTTAAATTCCTGTCTCTCCTACAGAATCCCAATGGATGGCTGGGCAAACCAAATCAGCTTTGGGTCTTGGAGCTGGACTCCTTTTCCTTGTATAAACCCTGCCAAGTTTCAGGCCTGTGTGTATCTGCCAAAGAAACAATAAAGAAAGGTCTTGCACAGCCTGAATTCTCCCTGACTCTCCTCAAAGCATTGTCTATTACTTAAATCTGTGAAACACTACAGCATCCAAGTCCTAAGGCAGCACAGTTGCTGCTCTAAAGCACATTGGTGGAGGCACTCTGACCTCTGAAAATGTGGCTGAAAGAATGAGATGTAAAGCACTGGGTATCAGGTTTATACCAGAACACACACCAGAGTTATTGTCCAGAAAAAGTTGATGGGAATCTGATTATATTTCCCTATTAGGTATCTAGATTGTCCTTTTGCTTTAGCCATTTGTCTATTAAGCAACCTCCTCAAGCAGATGACTTCTTCCTGCCTTCTCCCATCCATCTCCACTGTATCCCAGCAACAAGACTCATGGGCTACTGGTGAGGTTGCCTTCTTTCCCCACGCTACCTTTATGCATCACCTTCATTCTCCACTTGTCATTCACTTCAGTGCAATGCTTTCAGTCAAAGGCTGTCCAAGGCCAAATGGGGAATGAAGGGAATTGATGTTCTTGACATGAAGCCTCCTGTTTTGATACATTCTTTTTTCAATTTACCATTAATGTGTTGGAAATTGCTCTCTTGGACAATCCATTTGTTTTCTCTGCCAGCAGAATGGAGAAGCAGCCTTTCATATCATGTTCAGATGGGGTGAAAAAACAGGCAAAACTTAAAGTCACTTCAATCTTTTTCCTTTCCAGATGTGTGCCAGGTTTGTGCTGAATAACTAATCTGATTTTCCATCCACAAGTCGCACAAAGAAATTTCCAAAGCCGTATCAAGTTTGTTACCTATAGCTATTCTCCTACATCTAATTATATTAGCAGGCATTAGCAGGTACATTTTAAATAGTGAAACTGAAAAGACAGTTCAATCCTGAAGATGCACAACCCTTCTTTTCAATATTTAAGTATCTCTTCATATATTTGCCTATTATGGTTTTGTCCCGTTGCATATCTACTGATTTTGTGACAGTGCATTCATCTTGACACTATAGTCACCCACATATTTCACAAGTACCTTCTAACTATGGAGACACTGAAGTGAAGCAAAAACCCTGTAGGATAACTATAGGATAAATCTGTCAAGGTGCCTCGCGCAGTTTTGCATATACCCTGAATGTCATGATTATTGAGGAAAAGAACAGGGTCCCTGACAAGCTGAACTCTATTTCTTCCTTTTCCACAGGAAGTTCCACTTTCTTTGCAGCACTGGTAAATCACTCCCTTGTTTCCTTCTCCACACCCCTAACATCCACATTGGCTCTTGAGACAGGGCAATTTTGTGGGATTCCCTGACACTCTCCATTGGCAGTCCCTCGTGCAAGAAGCTACCGAAGTGACAGAAGTCTCTAGACCCCACAGTCATAAAAATAATGATCTCTGAGCAGCACTGCGTGCCCTGCATCAGTCTTGCCCAGGAGATGTGTAACTAGCACCTTCAGTTTGCCAGCCCTTCTTGCTGTTGCTTTTTTAACAGGAGAAGCCAGGTGTTGGAAAGAAACAAAAGCCAGGGTCAGTAGTGACCACAGCACAGGCAGAGCCGTAACCTCACCAGCCAGGGAGCAGCCCCACAGCACCAAAATGGGGTAGGCAGAGCAGGGAGCTGGCAGCAGGTTTCTCTAGCAGGCAAAGTCACAAATCAGTCCTGTGGACCTCTCAGAGGGTCAAGACAGGAGCAGCAGAAGATAAATCCAAAGACAGGACCAAAGAAAAGTATACCCACAGCATGACCCAGGAATAGGATGCAAGCCCTGAGCTGAACTGGAGTTCCAGGAGCCATGGACAGAGGCAGTGGGTCAGAGTCCTGGGAGAAGCTGGTCAGGACAATTAAGATCTATCAGTGGCAGCAGGGCTGCCCACTGCCCATCCACTCCTAATTTAAACAGGCAATATGTACAGCTTGTACAATGGATGGAAGGAGGTTTGTATGGAGACAGCAAAGCCTGGGACGCAGATATTTTTCCAATGAGAGCAGCAGTGTAGCACCTCATGTTACGACCCACCCCTGAAGGCAAGGTGAATGAAATTCTTGTTAATAGACCCCTTGGGGCAGATTAGAGTGAAATGTCATTGAATGACTGATGTTTATATACATATATATATGTGTGTGTGTGTGTGTGTGTGTATGTAGAGTTTATTTTAAAACAATTTGATTGCACAAATCCAGAACTGCTCTGCACAACAAAAGCATCTACAGGGATGGATGGACAGGCATGGATGTCAGCCCCTGAGCAGAGAGGAGCAGCACACAACGTGCTGTGGCAGTGAGTACCAGCACAGTGGCTCTGCTCTCCAGGCATTATATATTTAAGGATGACCTACCAAGGTACCCAGCTGGTGTGAAGCAGTAGTTTTCTTTTTCTTAAAGAGTAACAGATATCTAAGTGGACTTTTATAGGCTACTTTTTAGGTGCACTGAGTACATACCTGAAACACTCCTCTTTATATCTGAGTGCTTCTGACAGATCCTACTGCCAAAACAATTCCTCTTATCCTTACAATTTGTATATGACAGCTTTATTTCTGATACATATGTAGTGCCCTGGTGCTCCTCTCTCAGCACTACACTGTAAACTGGTTCTAATACTAAACTAACTGCAGAAGCATGTGATTTGAGCTTACACAGTTCAAATGAGAGGTGGATCTGTGATCAGAGACATGCAGAAATGGGGATTTCATTTGGCTTAGAGAGTCTTTCAGGTCCTAGCAAGGACCAGAAGTTGTTCAGCTCTTCTCAATAGTACCTCAGTCATTCACAGAGGAGGAAAGTTTATTTAATTTTGCCTTGAAGAAGTGTCATATTAGATGAAACTAACTATGCCAGATAGCTTTTTAAAATAATTTCAGTCCAAGCTCCATTAAACAAAAAACTCTTTGTTTTTAAGAAGATCAGGCACAGGTTTCCATGCATGAACACCTCAGCAAATACTAGGAAATGGTTACAGCAGACCTGTTTTGCCTCTGGTAGTCAAATCCTGGTCTAGCATGGGAAACTTGCAAGATTCCACCTCCAGGGAAAACAAAAAGTCTGATGTTGGAGATGAGAGTCTGGGGAAACTCTGGGCTCAGGGACCTGTGGAGGCTGTTTCTTAGGCAGTAGATGTCTATACATAAGATTTTTGCCAACACTTGGGCTCAGAGCTGACAGCAGGGTATTGAAATAACAAGCCTTGATGAGAGGGAGAGCAAGCAAGCTGGGAAGCAGAAGCCCACTTGGGGCCATGTGAACATTGTTCACAGAGCTTCATATCAGTTTGGAGCAAGTGACAGAGTGGCTTGCATCTGTTTGTAGTATATTTTGTAGACTTGTCCCCAGAGAGCTTGGAGAGGCAGCTTCAACCAATATCATAGGGGCACATTTTCAAGAACATCTCTGCTGAAAGTAAGTTCTAGCAGCTCTAACTGTGCCATACTTGGCTGGACTTGCAATGAGAGCCACTGTGAGAAAAACAAGAAAAAAAATCCTCCCTGTTTTGGATCATGTTTTTAAAAATCCATTGCATTTAGCTATGGTTCCTAAAATGACACCTACTGTGTGGTGAGAACCTTTGCTGACCTGCCTGTTAACAGCAATAGTAGAAAAAGTTAATCTTCCTGAAACCTCACTCCAGTTCAACGTGCATTTCGGAAAAACTGCATTTATGTGCACACTAATCAAAAATATCAACCTGCCCATAGTTTTATTCCAAAAGCAGGGATCACAATGAACTGCTTAATTATACCACTACACAAATTATTAATTCTTCCATAAAATAGCCTGGATTCTTATGCATGGAAAAACTACAAATGGAGTTGTTCACTAGTTTGCTGATCTCTTTATTTTATTGTTTCAACCATTAGCCAAACCTGAGACACTTTGAAGTATCAGCTGTGATAAGCTGTTTGACACTGGTGTCAGTGTCATTCCCAAGATGTCATTCATCATTCCCAATGAAAAGTGGCAGTCCTGAGATTAAACTATTATTTAATTATAAAGATGAGGAGTCGCGTTTACTTATAATTAATATGCAGGCTTTGACAGGCGAGACATTTGTAGCAAAATTTCAAATTATCAGCACAAAAAAAAAGACTTATTAACTGCAAATTAATATTTATGAGGTGGGTGAGTACTTAAATTTTACTTCCTTCAGTTGGAAATTGTTCTATAAATGAATAGCTGTCCTCTTTCATGGGAGAAGTATTCAAACCAAAATTTGTGAATACATGTATGGGGTTTTTCTGCTTCTCTTATGCTTGTTCAAATGCAAGGGGAAATCACACACTGTCAGAAGAGTGTTTTGGAGGCTGCTTTCCACAAGTTTATTTCCCACTAAATTGGTTACATTCAGCACATAGAAATCTCAGTCCAGAAATTAAGAGTCTGAGCAGGTCTGGGAGGCTGATTGGGCTTCCCACAGCAGGCAGGAGCTGGTGAGAGCAGTCACAAGAGGAAGAGCTAATCTGGGAGCTGGGCTCAGCTCCCAGTCTCTGACCTGCTACCAGTGTGGCAGTGATGCTGTTTGCAGCCTTGCACTGCAGAAGCAATTCCTTTGGGAAGCAGGACACTTCCCATGCTATGGAGGTGCAGTGAGCCACTCTGGAGAATGCTAATGGCACATTCCTGTTCCCCCATGGGCCCTGTGGCATGCAAAGGGATGCCAAGACACTGCTGCCCAAAAGGAAACACTAGTGACTGTAGTCCCTAGGAAAGCAGAGCCACAGAGAATCACAGAGGTAAACATATGGACTGAATTTTCTGAGCCTCATGCCTGCACTTGAGCCTTTGAGGCAAGCAGGCACAACCTGAATACATTTAAAGAAGCTTCTTTCCCCTTTAAACACAGTTGCAGTTTGAGAACAGACGGAATAAACAGGGTAATCATTCTGCCATGCACTATCAGCTGTTATTGCCAGCAAGGTCTTTGCTAACCACTCTCATTCCTGAAATAGCTACAAGAAATGGGGTCAGTAAAGTACCAATTGTTCATTTAAATTGCAGGGATGGAATCCAAACTGTAACAATATTTGCAGAAATAAGCTTCAAGGGAGCACAGGTAGCAATAATTAATTCCTAATTTCCACCAGACTGACCTGGATGAAGAAAAAATAACTGAAATATGAAAGAACAAAAAATTGTTTCTTCAAAAACACCTCTGATGAGGTAGACTGTACCAGGAGAAGGAAGCAATTCTGCTCATTCTACCCACATATGAGAAGCTGATTTTTTGCTTCATTAGTCTGAATCACATCCAGCTTGGATAGTACTGAAGGAGTATTTACTGGAGAAGGGCTGTTGTGCCTACACATAACACTTCCAAGGATGAAATACAAATTAGAAACTGAAAGCAAAGAGGCCTTCCTTGAGATGACACATCTGTACACAGGAAAGATTGGAAGATTCACCAAGCTATGTGGCAATGCCATTCTTTTTTATTTGCTCATTCAACTAGAGTCATGATATTTAATTCATCACTTAAAATGCTTTTACCTCACACAAGTGATTTTCAGATAGTGGCAGCTAATTCATTCCATGCTGGATAGCTTCATCACTGAGATTCACTGCAAGTTGCATGATTTCTTATCTTGTTCTCTGGAAAGAGCATCAAAAGTGCGCAGTTAAAAGTAAAGAAGGATCTCAAGGACTCTTCAGGCTCTCAGCTACAGCAGTGGTTTGGAATCTTTACTCACTGAGAGCCAACAGGAGATATCCTGAAGATGACAATACAGAAGCTTTTTGGAATTGATGGGGTAACTCACTACATGTGGAGGAAACTTGTACAACTCAGTGCAAATACTTTTATGACAGAAGCACAAATTCTTCTATGTTGAAGAAGAAAATTATCAACTCTTACACAACCCACAAAATACTCATAATAGTAGTAAGTGACTTAGAGAAGTAGAAGAGCCATAAAATTTTGGTTTCCACCATGACTGCAACTCCTGAAAATGCTGCAACTGAAAAATCAGTGGTCAGTAAGCAAGTGCCAAACAGGCATGAGCTACTGAACATTCATTTCATTTAGAAGTCCTTTGCTGTGGCTCCCTCTTTAGATTAATTTAATGTAGAAGTTACATTGGTAACTGTGCCAGCATCAAAACTCTTGGGGGCTGAGACTCTGCAAGGAGCCTTTCCATCATGTCAGGGTTTTTTCTCTCTGGAAACTCTGGCTACTAATTAGCTGCAACATTTCTGACAATGGACCATAGCTCACCAAGGTCCTTTCCAAGTGCCTGTTTTCTTAGAGTTAGTGTATTTACAAGGCTTAAAAGAAAAGTGACTCCCTTAAACATCATCTCCATCTTGGCAACAGTTTTCTTATTTTGCAGTAGCTGTATTTTATCAGGCATATGGTACAGTAAAGATTGGTATTAAAGAGATGATGGTGATGTTTAGGTCAGTTTTTAATCTTGGAACATTTTCTGTCAATTAGAGAGGTTAGCACATACTCTCGGACAGATTTTCAGTTGGAATACATCATAAAGTAGCATAACTGTAACTGATTGCTTCAACTGAGAGCATGTATTTCAGCAAGAGTAAGCTGATTTGCACTGGCAGAGAGCTGGTCTTATGTTATAAAAATCTGCTAATAGTCCTGTGTGTTCTAGAATTCACTAGGGTGCCTGGCACTTCTTGGTCCTCTTGTAATTCAGATCAGCATTCCCATTAACGTCAGTACAGCATATATTCTGGAAAGGGCACTGCCATGCTCAGTTTGGCCAAACCTAACATTTTAATGTCTGCCTCCCCTTCCCCAGTGGAATGCCATGTTTTCCTAGCATCCTTTGCATCTGGTCTCATAGAGGGGGGTGCTGTGCAACTCAAATGTATTTGAAAATCTTTCTCTTAGATAGTGAGACTTCTTGACCTCTAGAAAGAAGTTTTTAAGCAACATAAATGTTAAAAGAGTTACATCTCCATCCTAAAACATGATCCCCATTAAAGCTTATTTTTAAATAAATGGCCCTTCAAAAGCTGTCTGGTTTTAACCAGTATTAAGAATCTATTCAGGAGATAAGGTTCCTTCTTTTCACAGAAGCTCTTCATTCTAGTGTTTAAGTTGCATTCACATTAGTGACATCAACTTATTAAACATAATAGTTCTCCCATATCACTGCTTATAAACACTGTTGCAGTCAGGCACTTAGAGAAATTTAATGTTTCATTAAAAATATGAACCACCTTCTTCTCTAAAATGCCAAAATCACTGCTAAAAGACAATTTAATTCTTCCTTGAATCAAGGCAGAGAGAGATTCTTTCTTATGTTTGGTACTAAACACTCTCCTCAGGATTACTCCAGTAAAAACATTTACCAGAGAGCTGCAAGATTTGAGTGACCTCACAAAGGAAGGCAAGCTGGGAGCTGAGGATGGCAACAGTATGAGCAGGGCAGTGACCTGAATGACTGGCATGGCCCTGACATGTCTGAGCTGGGCAGCCCAGGCAGAACAAAGGCAGTGACAGCTTCTATCAGCAGTCCAGAAGCCATAAGGGAAAGTAACAAGTCATGTCCCATTGTCAACCCAAGAAACCCAGCAACAATCTGGGAGCAGAACTGAAACAGAGACACTTAGAACTTTGATCAGACCAAGAGTGAAGGTCTGGGCTTGAGATTGCATGGAGCTCCTGGACAATGAGCAGCCAGTAAGGATAGGGGAACCTGGTGACGTCTCTTGGCAAGGGAGGGCTTGTCCTGCTCTGCTCTGCACTGGGGCAGCCTCACCTCGGGGGCAATTCTGGGTGCCTCAGTATAAGACACTGAAAGTGTTAGAGACTGACCCAAGGAGGGCAACAAAGATGGTGAAAGACCTTGAGGGGAAGCCATGTGAGTGGCTGAGATCACTTGGTGTGCTCAGCCTGGAGGAGAGGAGGCTGAGGGGAGACCTCACTGCAGTTACAATTCCTGGTGAGGGGAGTAACAGGGGCAGGCACTGATCTCTTCTCTGTGGGGACCAGTGACAGGACCTGAGGGAATGGCCTGAAGCTGTGTCAGGGGAGGTTTAGTTTTGATATTAGAAAAAGTGGTGGTTGGGCACTGGAACAGCTCCCCAGCAAAATGGCCACAGCGTCAAGCCTGACAGAGTTCAAGAATCATTTGGACAACACTCTCGGGCCCATGGCGTAACTCTTGGGGATGGTTCTGTGCAGGGCCAGGAGCTGAACTCAGCATATTCTGTGATTCTGTGATTCTGTAATTCTGTAATTAGATATCGTTGTTATAATCTGGACTCTAAAAAAATGGGAAAGAATACAGTTCTTAATTACAGCATGACCAATCACACAGTATGAACAACAGATTCAAATAAAACTTAGCAATTCTTTCCTGTAGGCTGAAATATAGCTGAATAAAATGCTTACTTAATAATTTAGAAAGACGGAAAAAGATAATCTTGTTTGCAAACTAAACAGCACAAAAGCTTAAAGGGGTTAAATTAATCAAATAAATTATTAATTACAATTAGCTCATCCATTAGAGCAGTGCATCTAAATGCACCAGCAAGCATCAGGGTCCTTTACATTGGTCCCAAAAGAGACATTTCAAAATACAAACAACATCCTATAGGGACTGGAAGAGAGGACCTCCTTCAATTGGATGTCTCACCACCAGTTTTCAGATCTCAAACTACTCTTCTCCTTACCTGGCCTAGTAAATCATTGCTTTTTACAAGTGAGACTATTCCTTCAGTAAGAGTGTCTGTGAATCTTGCTTAGCAAGACCCTGCAACCCTGAGGTTAAGCACATTCTGGAAAGTGGAGAGTGGACGAACGAGGGGAAGAGCATTTTGGGTAAGATCCAAAGTGAACCAAGACTTATTCTGTAAAGAATTTAACACTGAAAAGCACTAACAGGGTAGGACTTGTGGATTGTTTTTTCCTTGAACATTCTCTTTTGGAAGAGCACTAAGATGGGGCTTGGTAAGGTGTTCCCCAGAAGCAGTAAGTCACCCAAGTCCTTTGAAGGTTGGATTCATAGGCTGATGGTTATCACCCCTTCCCTGCCCTGTGTGTCCAATATATGCAGGTGGGTGTTGGGTCTGTACATTGTGTCCATGGAAAGAGAGAGGACAGGTCTCAAAGTGGGTATTACAGCAGGCAGCCTGGAAAAGTTTAGGTCAGCAGCTTAGAGTTTCAATGACAGAGCAAGGTCCAGAGTGTAGGTCCCTCAAGTCACAATCCAGTGCCTGATTCACTGGACCACAACCCAGATGGCTTAACAAAAGGTCTTAAAATATATGTAGCATGAAACTTTTACATGTTTCTCAATCAGGATCAATAGGACAATTCTGCAGAACTATGTTCTACTAAAACTCAAAAGACTGATTAGAACAAAAGTTTCAATAGTATATTTTTGTGATACCATTTATTATCCTGCACGGTTTGACATAGTGTAGTATATTGCACCTATAAATCAGTTGCAGCATATTATTTAATGATGCATTAACTGTGGAATTTCACATATATTACAGTTCTTTAGCCAATGTTGAATGCTTTTTCAACAGCTTAATCCATCCCTGAAGTACCAAGCAGGCATATTCATTCATCATCAGGGTGCACAGTCTTCTCTTTGCTCTTTTTTATTTTATTAAAGCCCTCGATCTACAAGCATGACATTAAATAATTCCCCAGAGCCTTTTCTTCACAACATTCCCACCACCCTCCTCACACTTTTATTGAGAAAAAAAAAATCTTTTCATTCACTATTAGGTTATTTTTGTCCTTTGGTACAGGTTAAGCCTGGCATTGACTTGGACAACACTATAGGTAACTCACTGGTGCCCAAGTGACAAAAGTTAAGAGAAGGTGGAGTCACTGAATGGCTTCTTTGCTTCAGTCTTTACTGCTGAGGCTGTCCCTCAGGAATCCCAAAACATAGAGGCAAGAGAAAAAGTCTGGAGAAGAGAAGAGCTACCCTTTGTCAAGGAGGATTGGGCTAGAGATCATACAGAAAAACTGGATACCCACAAACTCAAGGGTCCTTAAGAAGTTCCTCCATTTGGGGAAAATCTGTACAACCTTTAGCTGTTAGAATCACCTTTCCAAGCATCTTCCATTTCCTCCAGGTCCTGCATAAAACTGCTTCAAATCCTGGAGAGCAATGTGGAGAGTGGTGATTGATTTTTCTTCTGCCACTTGTCACTGCTAGAACAGGAAGAGAGAATAACTCGCTTGTGGCTGTTCTTCTTGGCAATTGTCTTTCCTCTCCATTCACCTACAGAGATAAATCTTGCCATGGCAGAACATAGCCTTAAGGAATCTCTTCTGTACAGTATGGAATGTTAGCTTTGGATTTCATTATATATAACATTGGTTTTTAAAGGTCCTCCCCTTCAGCTGCTACTTCTTTAACTACAATATTAGTTCTAAATTTGCAATGTGTTTTTTTCTTCTACCTATTCTTTGTGTCCTCACTCTGGTGGTAATTTGTGCAGATCCTGCCAGCTCAATCTTTATGCAGAGTAACAATGGCATGAGGACAGCAAGCTGGATCATGTTGCTTTCTTTTTCTACTTCAGAAATAGAGCACGAATGTCTGTGGTATTATTCCAGGGTTTGGATGGCCTTCTTAGGAAAAACCTCAGGATACTTTTTGATAAATGGAAGCATTTTGGAAAATCAGTGTGGTTTCTAGGAGGGAAAATTGGGCTAGAACGCTAGAGAAAATGAGGAAAGCAAAATCAACAGCATACAGGGAGAAAAGGTCACCCCAGCTGCCTTCCAAGCAACCACTGTAGAAAGAAGGCAGAAGGAACAAGACCTGATTTCTGAAAACACAAAGCCTCCCTTTTCAGTGGAGTCAGGAGGATGTCCCCAGCCAGTGCCTTACCCTAGCAGGATGTCTCCAGCCAGCACACTGTCCTAGCACGAGAGACTGAGCTGAGCTACAGCTGCAGACCTCTCACGTCACCTATGCAGCACACACAGCCCCACACCCAAACACCTCTGTAAGAGGTAGGACTCAATGTTGTAGCATTGTAGCAACAATGTGAGAAAGGTCAGAAAGAGACTTTATAGGGAGGGAAAGTGACTCACATCTGCCCTCTGATGCCACAAACTCACAGGTACCAAGACGTGTGCATGCAAACAGGCTTTTAATCAGTCAGGCACTAAGAGACTGAGAGTCATGAGAGTGGTCATCGTTCTCATGATGACACAGAGAATGAGGAACAATGGCTATCCAGCCCACCTTAACACCTTAGGATGATGAACAATGGTTGGATTTTGATAGGCTTTTTTTTTTTTTTTACCCTGCAGGAGCTGGCAGTTTTTCCACCATTAATGCATCTCACCTCTTATGCTCATATAAACAGTCAAGAAAATTTCCAAAATAATTCTCAAGAAAATAGTTGCCCTTGTATAACCATTTCTCCCAGATGCACATACTTTAAGGAGTAATATCCAAGGGATCAGGGCTTACTTATTTGTGCTGAAAACAAAGCAATTGACAGCATTGCTTTTGGAGCCCCCCAAATCCTCCTGATACTCAGGTACTTTCCTGAAGATCAACAGAAAATAATTCAAGGATCACAGTTTATAATCAGTCAAAACTATTAGTTGAAGTACTTTTAGTCAAATTGTTCTCCTGCCTCATGAAGGATTATGTTTTGCACCTTTCCAGGTGCTCCTGTCTTATCCAATGAGTAATCTCTAACCTGACAATTTGGGTATTCATATCAGCTAAGCACATTTTCCAGTGTGTCACTGAACTGGTAATCCATCTCCTCCTTTCCTTATCACTGGGTATGGAGCATTTAATAATTGACACTTTATACAGTCAGTATTAAATCATGTTGGCAGAACTCTTCATTTATTTGTCTCAAGACAATCCTTTTCTCTCCTTCCCAGTGAAAGGGGTAGAGGAGTAAGGAGAAAGGAGAAGCCAATCTCTACCCCTGAGAGTGTGTGATTTTCCAGTGAGAGGGTGGAAGAAATAGGGAAAGCTGTTCTACTCTTGTATAGAGCCTTGTAAAACAAGTGATAGATAGCAAAGTCCTGGTCCAGCCTCAGCATGCACAAGGCACCACTTGGATCTAGTTCAGTGCCACAACTTACTTTCTCTGGCCAAGGATCAGCAAACTCAGGGCTGACTCAGACCTTTTCCCTGATATGTATAGATCCACAAACACTTTGTGCACGGGCAACAAGATAAAGAGCAGAGCTGAGCAGGAAAGAATAGAACACAAGAGCTGAAATTAGGGTCTTGGGCAGTTTTCTGCACCTCCTGCTCACAGACTGCAGTGTGCCAGGCCAAAGAGCTCCAGCTCATGTGGCAGAATCACAGAATGGGTCAGGATAGAAGGGACCACAGTGGGTCATCTGCTCCAACTTCCCTGCTCCAGAAGGGTCATCCCAGAGCACATGGCACAGGACTGTGTCCCTCCACCACCATGCCTGCTCCATTCATGCTGCTGCCAGTGTGCCTCCAGGACAAGGGACATCCCTTCCTTTCTGTGCTGGCAGGAGCACTGACTCACATCTCATCAGCTGAATAAGGTTGGTTGCTTTCTCCTCAGTTACAGTTGTGCAGACTGCCTAGTTATTTCTAGTCTTGTCTCACACCTCTTTGTCCCTGTGTGATCTCTCTGGGCTGAGAAGTAAATTATTTTCACTGTCCACATAAGTTCTGCCTTCCCCATTCTCCCTTTCCCTCACAAGCCTGTGTTCTTGTGTTTGGCATATGAAGTAAGTATCTTCTAGGTAGGACTGGATCACATCCTGCACCCAAGGCATCTCCTCTGTCCTGCTGGGCAGTAGGTGCCCAGACCATGCAGTTCCTGTCTCTCTACAGGCACAAGCACATCATCACCTTTGAAATGGAGAAGTTCACAGAACAGCTCTAAAAATGACACTGTGTCTAAAAGCAGAAGTTGTTGGGCACCTGTCTGGCATTAACACCTGGTTACTTCTGGAAGGCAGTTTTGAATGTTTCCCAGTGGATGTCCTCTGTTTGCTGAAAGCCACTGAGATTATTATTGGGAAATTTACCATTTGAGTCATCTCTTTCCCTGACAAAATTGGCTCTATACTTTTGCAAACAGGAAGATTTATTTTTCCTCAAAATAAATATTGATAAACTTACTTCAGTCAATATTTACTATTCGGTTATGGCAAGAAGCAAAAAAGTCTAGCCCAAAGTTTAATAGAGTTTGATGTCTGTTTTTTATCTACACTACAAACACAATATCATACTGCTATCTTGGCAGAAGAAGGGAAATTAGTTTTTATTCATGTTACTGAAACGCTATGGGGCACTTTGTAATAGGAGAATGATAGGAGCCTGGGGCTTGTGCACCAGTCACATTTTTTACAGCCAGCAGCTTTGTGTTGGTTTCAATTATTTGGGGGGGAATACTGAGGTGTGAGTTAAATGTGACCTGTCACTTTTGTTCTAAAAGGCTGAATCTCCATAACATCTCCATAACACAGAGGCTCTCCTCTTATTCCAGAAGTAGATGTTTCACAAGCATCCTAAACACCACAGTGCTTGCTTATGGAGCTCCTCACTGTGCTGTGTGAAAACATGTGCACTAATTTGACCTGGCATAAATTCATAATTCCTGACACCTAGAAAATGAACATATTACCTTATTAAATGCTGCTCACTCACAAATGCACAGACCAGCTGTTTCTTCCCTCTGTTATTGAACTGTAGCAAGCACTTTCTAGAGGAAAATTAAAAGTAATGATTACAATCAATTTTTAAAATTCAATTTAAATTCTGCTATGTGGGGAACAACTATGTATTTTTTAAATGTTGTCTTGTATTCTTTTTTAAGTTCCTACACATTACATTGGATCCCAAATAGATAAAATATCTTCCTTCAAAAACACAGGTTTGTTTGCTTTGGAGAATGTGCATACTTCTAAGCAGAAATAGAAAAACTGACTGAAGAAATATGGGACACCATGTGAGTGAAATAAAAGGCATTCTGTTCTTTGGGGTGTGTGTGTGTCACACACTTGCACACACCCTCCCTTTCCTGTCCCTGAGGGGCAATGTCATTTGTCCAAAGAACACCAGGTGTGTGTTAATTATGTTCACATAATTAATGCTTCCAGAGATGGGGGAGTTGAGAGGCTTGTGATTGACTTGGGTGCACATTGGCCTGCAAAAGGTATAAAAACCTGATGGGCCAATGGGATAAAGTGGTGTCTCCAGGGTGCGAGTAAAAGCGCTAAGAGCTGGTCAAATACAGAGATAAAATCCTAAAAGAGCTCTCTAGGTGCTTTGCTGCTTTTTAATTGTGATTTCTGCAAAGCCAAAGACTGCAAACCTGTAATAGATTAGTTGTTCTTTAGATACTGTATTATCAATATTTAGATACTGTATTAGCAATATATCTCCTCCTAATCATCCATGTAATCACTGTGTCTAATAATTGTCCCACCTGGCTGAGACCCTTCTCTTGTCTACTCTGCAACACATTTCTCTTCCTAAAATATTCTGAAACTGTGGTGAAATATAATACCAACCATTTCCTCAGACAGTGGATGACTAAGCTCTCCACAAGATGGCTGAAATTCAGCTATCTGAGGGCTCTGATCAAGTCATAAGAGAATTTGCAATACTCAAACAATTTCAACCAACATCAAGAAATTACACTCCTTTGCCTGGAAATTTTTCTGGAAATTTTTCACTGTTCAACATAGAATACTTCTTGCACATGAAATACTTTACCTATGGCTTCCACTGAATTGCACCCAAAGAACACTTTCCCCTGTGCAAGCAGGGGATAAAAATTACTGCCTTGCAGGGTTATTGATGCAGGCAGGTAGCAGGTGTCATTCCTGTCCACACACCCCCTGCTTTTTCTTCTTGCTTTGTAAAGTATGGATTTTTAATGGATACTTTTCCTTTGTATTTTAGCACCTTTGACTGTAGGAAGCAGAAACCGTGTGCTGATTAATATGTATTCTGCAAGAGCACTTTACCTGGCAGAACAAATCACTAGCATTGGAGCCAGCATGCAAATCTTGATTTACAACCACCATCAATGCCTGCCAAGTGACATTTCTGATGGAGGCAGCCAGAACTACCTCAGTTTGTTGTTCTCACTTCAACACATCCTTTCTCCTCTCCTTTGCAACTTTCCTTCTGCACGGGTGTATTTGTCAATGTGCTTTCACTAAGATTTGTGTTCCAGTTACTTATTCAGTTTCTATCACAGAGTGATTGCTGCTGGTCCACAAGTGACATCTTTTTCTGGGTGCTGTTCTCCCACTCGCCTGGCTTTAGGTGACCTTGGCTTCATTGGTATTCAGTCAGTGTCAGAGATGGGCTTGCTTCAGCTGCCCAGGCCTCGGTGAGCAGGTGGAGAAATGACCGCCTGAAAATGAGTTGTTAAGACCAGTACAGCAAAAAGATTGATGCAATTAATTTTTCATTACGTACAGTGTCTGTGGATTGTAATCAGCTTGGATTGTTCTTCCTCTGAGGCACAAATAAAATGCAAATGGTTTTTGAATGAAAGGAAACGTTCTTTATGAGGCACTGTACTATTCAGAACTGCAAAATGGCTTGAAATAAATGGGGATTATGAGGAATGTTTTATGAATCCACCTAGGAGAACTTAATATTAAGTTTTATATGGGAAAACCACAGGTGAGTTTCCCATTAGATGAACATATTTTACTGCTCAAGCAACTAGAAACAAGAAAGAGCCAAAGGCTTTAAGCCTTATTTAATACTACTAATACCTAGCTCTTTCCAGGAGGAGATGTCAATGCTCTTCACAGCAAAAGTACTTGTCTTACAGATGGGTTTAAAATTAAGTATCTTTCCCAAGCCCTGCTCTCACCCCTACAGCAAGGAGCAGAAGGCATGTGTGCTGTGCCCTGTCAAGTGCTTTACCCCTCGGTGACACTTTGGATCATGGCAGCAATCAGTGCAGCTCTGAACCAGCCCCTGCACACTGTAAAGCATCCAGGTGCACAGAACTCTTGTATCGTGGAGTCCTTCAGAAGCTTGGCCACAGAGCCTTAACAGGAACATGCTATAGAGAACAGGATGGTAGATCTGGGAACAAAATAAAAATCAATTCTGCATTTTCCCCAAAACAGAGGGAGAGGGACATCTTGGTAGGAGAAATGGATCATTTCCTCACAAGCACATGAAGGATGAAGAGGAAGTGGGAGGGAATACAATGAGATTTTATTGCCTGCAAAACTTGAATGGCTTTGTTGTCAAAGGAATTACCAGCAATGTCAAGACAAGGGTTTGCTAGATTTCCACTATATTTTGTGCAGTCTGTCTTTCCTTCTGGGTATTGCTATAACATAATCACATTTTAAGAATTTAAAGGCCTCATAAACTACTGGATAAAAGGCTGAAGTGACCACCACCTATGGCAGTCAATAGAGGATAGCATTTCTGATCCTCTGCTATAGGAAGCCCTAACAGTGCCACTATCTCTTCAGAAGTATGAAGTGACTGGCTCCCATAAATTCTACACAGGCACACGTGTTTTAAATCATCAATCAAATCCTGGTGATACCAGTGAGCCATACAACTTCATTCACAGCTTGGGGACTGTTTTCTTCTTCTGTTGCTTTCTAAGAATTAAGCTAAACTGTCAGGCTAGGAGATGTAGTCTCTGACAGCTACATGCACCAGCAACTCCTGCTGGAGGAGCCCAAGTTGTGAGTGCCATTGCTCAGGTCAGCAGGAGTTGTTGGGCACTAATGGAGGGGTCTGCTCCACTGAAGTCAGTGTTATTCTGTTGACATGATTCACAGAAAGGCTGCACCAAAGTTGACTGACATGGGGAAACCCCAGAAAATTTTTTCCCTTACTTTCATGTTAAGGCACTGCTGTTTGGTTTCACAGTGCCTATTAGTTTAAACCTGATTAATTTCAGATTATTGTGGCAGAGGCTAACTATGTATCCAAAACATGAGGTTTGTGTTTCAGAACAAAAGAAGAAACATTTCAATTGATGAGCATGATCCAGTCTTTTCTTTCTTTCTTTGCATTCTAGAGCTCTAACAAAAATGGGTGGATATCAGCTGATACCAGGAAGCACAATTCCGTAAGATCTCACTCACCAGATTTATCTGGGCCCAGTTTCAGATTTACACAGCTCTTGCTAAAGTTTAAACACCATTCAGGAACCAAATTATATCAAGGACATTTTAGCCCAATGAAGCCCTCTTCTGGCTTGGAACCTTTGCAAGACAACACAGCACAACAAAGATCACAATACCTTAAAAATTTTAAATATCTAAGCACAACGTTTTCAAATTTCATTTGGCTTATACAGTACGCATTTTCTAGCACTCCAAGGAACATCATACCCAACAGCTAAAAACTATTTCTTGTCCTGCAGAAAACATGCATGCCAAAGTCAGTTCACTGCTAAAAAAAGATGCACTTAATGTGCAGATTAGAAATGCAGATGAATAATCAGAATCTGGATTTCTTGGTATTTTGAAACAAAATTGAATGCAGACTTTTTTATTATACCATTGCTGGATATGTGGCATTGTTTTCATAGGAGGAAATGAACACTCAGAAGAGAATAGAGGCAGTATGAACCAAATTAAAACCTAAGTGGTTGGGAAACTTGAAAGAAAGACTGTCAATCAGCCTAGGTCATGTAGGGCTGTGAAGTGCAACATAGCTCCACCTCTGCCCCACAGAACAATAAGTCTATCAGCAAGGACACTGGCGTTTTCTTCATGGTATGATTTTAATTCATTGTTTCTTTTTTTTTTTTTTTTCCCCAAAAATCTCTAACCTCATCTGAACTCTTTCCCTTCACTCTCCTCATTTTCCTTTATGCTCTCACTTTGCCCTTCAATATCTCATTTAATTAGTTTCTAGCCTTAGCTGGAGACACTTAGAATACTTTTTTTCTTGATCTATATTTCATGTTAGACTTCTTAGAAATAAGACTCTTTTGTCACAGTTTTTCTTTGCTCAGTATCAACCTAGAGCAAATGTGCCAACATACATAAGAGTCAAAGATCTGAAGAGCTAAACAGTTACAGACTAGAAGCCTTTTAGGACAGGGAGAATATTTTGGGTGGAATTTCCTGCACATCAGAAAATCCTTGTGTCATTGCAATATTTTTTGGATTTACAAGATAAAAAGCAAATATTTCATATTTATATGTGCTTAATTTTAAAGGAAGAAGTATGTTATGTTGAAAGAAATAAATCATCCTGGGCCTACCACTGGCCAGCTTTTGCAGTTTAAATGGAAACTTCCTGATTTACTGTATGTAAAATTATGTTAAATGATGGCATAAGTGTTTGTGTAGTTTTAAGAATCTAACTGCAAAAGAAGCACCTGTGAAATTTATTCCTCTCCATAATGCAAAAAACTCTACTTGTTTTTAGGTTTTTTGGAGGATAGCCAGTAGCAGATGTAGAAGGATAAGACCAAAGCAAGATCAAAGTAGTATTTCCCAGGTACACTGAAGCTTACACTAATCCACGGCAGAGGGCCCTGTGAATGGGAGGTAGTGATGTGATTAGCACTCTCCAGTGATTTTTCTATTTCTCTTCAATTTATTCAGTCACTATTTGAACCTTTGTACGCTCTTAGCACCCACACCATCCAATGGCAACAAGCTCTACAGATTAGGTGCATGTTTAGGTGCATGTTGTATTAGAAAGCATTTCCTTATATTTCCTTCAAAGCTGCTCATCCATTACATTGCTCCTCTTACAAAACCTGTTCTGTCCCACTGATTAGACTGCAGACCTTTTCCTGCATGCCAGATTTCAGAGGCTGGAATACCATGGCCAAAAACCCACAAGCTTCAAGTCAACACTGAGCTCCTGCTATACGCCTGGGCTCTTGATACAAGCTCGTATTACAGGCATTTCTGATGGGGGTTGGCACACTTGTTCTCAGATGACAATTTGCCAACAGATGTTCCTGAAACACACAGAATAGGTTTAAGTGTCTTAACCTGATCTGAGTGTGTCTGCAACATAAAACACAAAGAGAAATGATGCTGTCTGTGTGACAGCCAATTGCTGGCAGCTTTAACCATGAACATCTACATTAATATTTCTACTTTACTGCTTTGTGTGTATTTGTAGCCCTCAAAAGCAATAAAAAGAAAATTAAGCCCTCAATGTCAAAACCCATAAACTAATTTTGCTAA
Source organism: Taeniopygia guttata (assembly GCF_048771995.1). Lineage (NCBI taxonomy): Eukaryota > Metazoa > Chordata > Aves > Passeriformes > Estrildidae > Taeniopygia > Taeniopygia guttata. The sequence continues at coordinate 44,067,386 of NC_133028.1, read as the reverse complement.
CAAAGAACAGAAAAGGAGGGGTTCAAAAGGAGCAGAATTTCTCTTTCCACTCCTAGGAAGCAGCCGAGCAGCCACGTGGTATTACCCTGACCTTTCTTTAGCCATTTGTTCCTCTCTGCTTCTCCCTTGGATGTGTTTCTGTGTCACTTAGCAGTTGCATAAATAATGTCAAGAGGCCTCATGTGATGGAAAGCTGCAGTGAGCCATGAGACATTCCAGCTTTAATTAGGTACACAAACTAAACCCAGCAGTAATATGTCTGGGGTACCATGAATGTCACAGACACAAGTTCTTTCTTGGTGAGGGCAAAACATTGTTAGAAGGCATAACAAAAGCTACTATTTATTACAGAAGCCACTTTTTCTTTCAGGTGATCTGTTTCAATTGTCAGATATCCATTCTGTTGAACAAAGACCTTAGGGTATTCCTCTGTTCATCCTGCCTTTGCTCACCTTTAAGGCTAGGTTTTTCTGGGAGGATATGGGGTCCAATGGCCACAAGCAGCAGAGGTACTGTCTTGAGGCAAACATAACTCTGTTGTCGGGGTCAGCTGGCAAGACCCCAACAGTGTGAAAGTCCTTTTTCCCCTAGCCCAGCAGATGAAGGAGAGGTCTGGAATGCGTGAAATTAAGTTTTCAAGTTTTTTTTGTTTTTTCTTAGCTATAATAGTTTCTCTCTGACCTGCCGAGGTCCGGCTAGTACAGAAGCCATGGCAGTCTCTGTCAAGTCCCGGGCAGCTCCCTCATTATATACTCAAAACTACATGTGCCATGTTTACAGTTCCCATTCCAATACCTAAGATCTATGTTGGATAGTGTGTCCCTATCCTAAGCGAATAGAAAAGTGTCACCATCACACCAAGACATGGAGGACAAGAAGAATGAGAAAAGGCTAAGACACGCCCAGATTCCTCTATCTTGTACCCCTGAATTACATTCTAAAAAACATCAAAATTCTACTTGTCCACCCTGTGTCAATTCACCTATTACACTACTCAAACCCTTTTGGCTTGTACAGAGTTGGCAGCCTCTCCCATGGGCTAAAATCAAAGCCACCGGTGTTTTTGACTTCTTGTCAAGGTCCTCAAGCCCCCAAAGGGATGTTCTGGACTCCGACAATATGTGAGCAGCTCAGGCAACATTCCTGCTATAGGAAATACTTTGGAAGAGTTTCTGGCTTTCTGAATAATTATTAAGAGCCAGTCGAAGGTTCTTTGAAGCTTGAGGATATTTTAGGCTCTGCTCAGCCAGGCCCTGCTCTGCTCTCAGTGAAACAGGGAGCTCGGTTCATCCCGTGCTCAGTTATTGCAGATGACAGCTGGTCTGAAAGCATGGCTCTACGGCAGAGCTTCTAAAGAAGCACATCTTTAAAAGGGCAGGGATTAGGGGTACAAAAAAGGATTTTGGATTGTCATGTGCATGGCAGGCCACAGGCCAAACTGCTCTGAAGACAATCTATCAGAAGGCAATGATGCAAGCGAGGACAATCCAAATGCTTTCACAAAATATCCAGTTCTTTAAAGTGTAGAAAAAAATTATTTCATAGGTATGGTTAATACTAGAACAAATCCAATGGTCCCCAGTAGAAGCAGCTGAAAAACAATTTCCCTAAGCACTTTCATAACCATTGAATTTGTAAGCTATGATATTTTAGAGCTAGTTAAAGGCACAGCATTTGTAGCTTATATGAAAATTACAGGCTTTTTCTTTTTCACTTGAAAAACACTGGTTATTTCAGTGTTTATTACAGCTGTTTAAATATCCTAACATATTTAGATTAATTGAATTGAGACCTTATAACTCACCTTAAATAAACTAATGTTTCTTATCAACTAAGGTTAATTTAAATTTATCTTTTGTGGTTTGACCAGTCATTCATTCCTGCAGTTGAGAGAGATAGTTGAAGTTATAATTTTTTCCCCTTTGTTTTCCTGGCCAATTTGTCTCAGTTGTGTGTACCAGCTAAGTTTTCTGTACAAGTTTTCTATGCAGAGTATGTCTGCCCAGCCTGCTTCTCTGGAACTTGTCAGAGTATTTAGTGCTGCATAAAAAGGATGAAGGAGGGCCAGGTGCATAAGGTAGGGAAGGAGAATCTACAGCTTCCACTGTGGTGTGAATCAGGCTATAGGAGGCTAGGTCATAAAATATATTTTTCAGTGAGGAAGTTTAAATGTAATCTAAATAGTACAGCTGCACATATCAGTGGGTTTCAGCTAAAGCTTCTCCTATTGAAACAGTTTGGAGGAGGGAAGGCAAAGGTTTTTTTGACAGATGACAAAAGCACTACTTGAATTGATTATTCAATATTTGGAAAGCAACTATCTCTTTAATAAAGTATCAGAATGTAAGCATTTCTTGTTTTCTCCCTTTGCAGAAAGTTCAAAAGTTTAATCTAATTTAGGAATTTTCTCTGAGCTCACTGAACAGATACACAGTACACAGATACACAGATACACTTATCTGTGCTTCTGTGCTGAAATATAAACATAATTTACCGTACAGTGCAGTCTCAAAAGCTGACCATATCTTACCCATTTCTAGCAAATTTCCTACCTCTTCCATATTTTATATTAAAGGATATTCTGATGTAGCAAGTCAATTCAAATATGTACAACTAAGCATATGCCAACATTTTTCTAGGTCCAATACAATGAGTGCTGTACTTGGATTTCAGAGTATGATCAAAATCTTTGACTTGACTAGAAAAAAAAGTTTCTCCTTTAGCAGGACTTCTTATTCTTAAGTATAAGATCTGTTTGAAAATTAATTTGGATTTGTACACAACCAAGTAACAGGGCCTGCATCCTGATCTCGGTGAGACAGCAGTGTTTGGGATGAAGCCTCGCTGAGAGAATTTGGTGCAGCGAGCGAGGTCTGAGCTGCTTTTCCCAGCTTTGGCTGTGGCAAAGCTGCACTCTAGTGGAACTGAGGCAGAAACACGCTCCTGCTCACAGCCCCTCGGCTTCACTACAGCTCTGCCGAGGGGTTTTGTGTGTCTGGAGGTCCTTAGGAAACACTCCAGGCTGAGATGATCCCGAACAGCAGACCTGATGTATGGTTCAGAGAGGAGCTGCTCCATTTGCAGCTCACCCCAGTGCACCATGGAACAACGCGTTCCCCAGATACACCACGCAGCCCCACATCTCCACGGGTGCAACATCATTAAACCACCAAACATCTGTGGCTGTCAAGATTATGGACAGGTTATTTCCCCAAAATATTTCATCTCTGGGGACCCCACTGTTTCTAGTGACCACCAGTGTCATATTGTTTTAAATTTTCAGAGATTTTAATAGGACATGAGTTCTTTATAATGTGTCCCACAAGCACCAGATCTTCAGGCTGCTTAAATCAGCACTGATACACAAAAGTCAAGTAGTAGAGCCAAAGCTGGAGTTATTGCCAGTAAGTGAGTTAAAGTGAGGCTGAGATCAGTCCCTGTTGTTTGAAGAATACAAGATGTGCCTTGGAAAATGTCCAAACCTCACCTGACAGGAAAATTGATTAGAACTAAAGGGCTTTTGGTTGCTACATAGCAGTCAATAGCAACCAGAAGGAATCCTTTGTGTTGTATTAATTTCACTTATGTGAACTCTATGTTCCGAACTAAAGTGATAGATGAAAAAAAAAAGGCATAAGAAAAACTAATTCAGATGTACAAACAACACAGTAATTACTGCAGAGTTATTAAAAAAATACAAGAGGGAACATATTTGGTGGCTGAATATTATATACACTGAAATGAATTTGGCCTTACAAGCACAGATACCGTGGTAGGTTTTGCTGCCATCTTCTGTTACAGGGCCAGTGTGGCCACAGCCAGCAGGTCTGGACTCTGGACTGTGCCACAGGGAAGAGGTGAGGATGCCAAAGAATCTGCTGTTCACAGATTAAAGAGGAGTTTGTGGACTCAGCAGAAATTAACTTTGTTTCTTCTTCCAAAACAAATGCAACATTTAGGTAGGATTTGCCAAATATTCTTGGCATGAGAACTAGAATCGAGGAAATGTTTCTTTTTGTGTTTTTAAAATGAAGTATTTTAAGACTTCCTGAGGTAAATTTTGTGCTACCCATGATCTTATTTTCATTTTTGCAGACTGAAAAAAAATAACCAGGACTAAATATGGGAATCAGAAATGGATTGTGTGACCACTTGCTCTATAAAAGAACCAAGGGCTCTGTAGTTTGAGGTCTATGCTGTGTTTCTGTTGCAGGTAGGCCCACACCTCTTGGATGAAAGGTGCATCAGGCAGGTCAAGATTACATCTCAGACATGCCCTTGCTGTGTGTACAGCAGAGAGCTTTTGAATCTTCCCTGCTATCTGCATGTGCAGCACTGTGAATCTGGTTTGATGATCTGGAATTCACACTAGTACTGCCAATAACAAAGAAACATTCTCTGTCTGAATATCAAGTCCGCATTTTCTGCTGAACATTTTAGCCTGCAAACTGAATTGCAGATTTTGTGATAGAGGCAGCTCTTCAAGATGCTAATTTCAAAAATACAAAGATCGTTTAAAAGCTGTTCACAGCTGATTTAGGGGGAAAAAAGAGACACACAAGGGACTTTATTTCCATGATAACTGTGCCTTCATCTCAACTGTCAGTGATGTGATTCTGTCATAAGCTTTCTTTGCCAAACATCAAAATACCCCTCTTTGCAGGGGTAATGTTAGCTATCTCTTTTTGAAACGGCATCAAGGGAATGTGCTTTTCTAACTTCAGTTTCCAAAATGAGAAGCTAAGGTTTGAGCTCTTCTTCTTGCACTGAAGAACCCAAGTGGCTTAATACCTTCTGTTCCAGAGAACACTCTCCTTTTGTGCTTCATATACCACAGTCTCCATCATTACCATTTTTAAAAACACATTAAAAAAAAAAAATTAAAAAAAATTAAAATACATAAAAGAGACAAAAAAGAAAACCCCAAAAGAGACAACAAATTTCTTTCTTTTTTTCCAGTCATCATAAAGCTGTAGCCCATACATCATCAGTCAGGTTCATGAATAAAACATTATGAAGCAATTTTTCTTCTGCCTTGTCCTGTTTCAGTCCCTTTTCAAGTTGTTGGCTTCAGGCAATAATTTGTCAGTGCAGGTGTGCCATATTTTCTTGTGATTGCAGAAGCTGGAAAAGTGACTTTGAATAAGGAGGGTGGAAATTCTAAGGCTGTACCAGCACTGGGCCTAAAGGTAGAGCTGTGGACTGACAGGGACCATCATCTTACAGCCATGACCATAGAAAGAGATTTCTGCCTTCAGAGAATGGAGGAGAGTTATTCCAGAAGCACACAAATTGGTTGAAACACAGTAATGTATTCAGTAAAGGCAATTAAGGTTAAGGGTTAAAGATGTTTTTCATGTCTGTCTTATGCTCCTCTAAACATGGGCAATTCCACTCCCCTCTCACACTCCCATTCCATGGTTAGGCAGAGCAGTGAGGCAGAGCAAGGGCTGGACCTGGAGCTATGAAAGCAGCATCCTATTCAAATAAATTTGTCATAACAAAGCCATAAAGTCACAGTCCAAAATAGAAAGCTGTCCACCTTCCCTGAGGTTTCTGGAGGACTGAAATCTCAAGGAAGATATGGATTGTTCTCCAGGTGCTGGCACTCTCCTAAATCTCTCCATTGCTCATTTGCTTTAAAATCTGGCATCAGCCCACTTTGAATCAGGCTCTAAAATTCTACTTAAATGCTTTTGTTGTGATCTTTGAGCAGGAGATGTTGCCTCTTGCAGGAAGGAAAATGTTGAAATAAAATAGAAGGAGGAATAGAGGGAGAATATAAAAAGATATTCAGATTTAAATAAAGCCTATTTTGCAGATGCTAGGGTTAAGGTGCTCAACAATCAATACAGCTGATGTTTTACTCTAATTGTCATCCTCGTTGCTCTTTTCTATCAAGCCCACATGCTATGAGAAGCAGTGAAGAGACAATTTCATATCTACTAATTATTATCATGATGTTATTAATTTAGACTAAGGATAATAATAAGATTGGGTGTGTGTAGAAAGAATTCATTATGAAATTAATTGCACTGATTAGGGTCAACACATAAGATAAGGTTTATAAAGCATTTTAGAAACAATTAGTTTTGATGGCTATTTGGCACCCTAAGACATGTAAATCTAGAGCATGCATTTTACATTTCTCCCCCCTCCCCATTCATATGCTAAGTCCTCTGATAAATGCAGCTTGTTCAAAAGAAAATTGAAATCAGTGGATTGAAGCAAAGCTGGATAATGAGGTATTATTGATATATTCTGTAAATGCTTCAATTATTCCTGCTTTCGGGTTTGAAATTATTTCAAAGAAACAAAGAAATATATCAAAAATGGCTTTTTACAAAGTCAATTTTAATGTCTCCATTGCATTTGTGGCTGTTGTCTTTTCCCCTTAATAGATATAGAAAGGGCTTGATTATAGTTATCTTTCTGAATATACTGTTGCTTTTTGCAATTCCTTTCTCTTGACTCTCAAGGGCTCTCTCACAGAATGGTGGCCCTCAGTTATGTGAAGCACCTGTTCCCAATTCATCTCTGTAAATGAGACTTAACATGGCTCTGTCTCCTTGCATCCTAAATGCCCTTTCTTCTTTTCTTTCTTTCTCCTGAATCCTTAAAGAAAACAACTGACAGAAGGAGCTAGCAGAAACATCCTTTAAACCAAAGAGTGATTGTGCATTCAGGATGGTCTGCAGGTCCACAAGGTCTGCAGTAGTCTACATTCCTCCCTAATGCAGCTGATTTTTGGCACTTGATTTCAGTCTGGCCATACTTGGTCAATCCTGACAGGTTTCATAGATCTCATCCTAAATACAGGCTGTTTACACCAAGGAGCCAGTTTAACTAAACTTAACTGCTTCTGACCCAACAGAGATCTGATCCTCGCTGCCACGACAGGTGGGCATTCAGAGGTTCATCAGTGTAGCTGCCCTGAAAGCAGACATACCCATTTAGGTCTTGCTCATCTCCCTTTCTCACTGTCCAGGCACTCAGACTGACCATGGAAACAACCAGCTCCTCTATACAACAAATGAGAAGTCCTCAGGCATTTTTTTTCCAAGAAGATGTTGTCGTTATCTATATCTTTGTCCATGGGGAAACTGAGGCCCTGAGGTGCATGACTAATGTACCCAGAAGACCAAAGTGCTGCTGGCATCCAGCCTGTTTCCCCAGAGCCCTGGCACAGGAAGGACATGAGGGAGCTGTGGGTACACAGGCACAGCATACACAGCTTCCTGGATTCAAATCCCTGAGAAACACAGGAGGGTGCAATTAGGAACGGAACCAGAGCTTACTGAAGTCAGTGGAAATCTTTCCAATTATTTCAACAGGTATCTGGCACCAGCCCCTGATGGATCCTCTGGGGCTGCCTGTTACCTGCTCTGTGTGGCTCCTTAACAACAAAACTCATGGTGAGCATGCAGCTCCGCAACTGGCAGGTTTGCAGGTATCTGTGCTTATCTTTCCATTGCAAGCAGCAGCTAAAGAGACAGGATGGGGAAAAGAATGTAAGAGGGGAGAGATCAGCTATAGCAAGTCACAAGAGGAAGCAGCTTACAAGAGTGGCAGGACCCCTTGTTCATTTTTTTTGTCCCCCAGGAGCCTGGCAGAAAGCTGACAGCTCTGTGGCAGTCAGTAGAGCAAACACCATTTCTCAGCTTATATTCTATTGAAAATGTAGCTTGATCCTGTGATTGATCGATGCTCCTGGAGAGTCAATACTCAGATCACATGCAGCAAGTTCCATGAGCAGCACCAAAAATGCCGTGAGTGACTGTCTCAGCACACTGCCAAATTCTCTTTCCCCTCCCACACCAGAAACTCACCAAGCTGATGGAGCTGAAGTAAGTGACATCAGCACACCAGAAGCTAGAGGCTGGCTCATTTCAGTCTCAGCGACATCATGACTGGACATACAGCTCCATGGGAAAGGTCTAGAAAAAGCAGCACGTTCTTTAAAAGAGAAAATAACACAGAGAGGAATTTTGGAGAGCTGCAGTAATGCAGTATAATACCCCAGGTGATATGCCACTCAAACAATGCCCTGCATCAGGGCAAGCTAGACTATTTCATTAGTCTAGTAGAAGACCAAAAAAGAAAATAAAAAAATTTAAAAAAAAAAAAAAAAAAAACACAAAAAAAACCAGAAAAAAAATCAAAACCAGATTATACAACAGCAGGCAGCCCTGCCGCTCAATACCAAGTGATAAAAATCAATTGTATGATCAATAGGCTTTTCTGTCCACAGGGCTTTGAAGATTCTGCTGTCATGCTCTCTGCTATAATTAGCACTTGATGAACTTAAAATGTTTGATGACTGTGAAATTGCATTCCTATAGAGACAATGCACATCTGGAATAACAGGATTCAATTCCGGGTCTATGGAGTCTCACGCCATTAAACACAGAACTTTAAATAGTTTTCACTGTGAAAATGGGGCAGCCTCTTTGACGTGCTAACATCAGCTCTGGTCCACTTGCTCCTCAAATCACTGGTGCAGCAGACAATCTTCAAAAAGCTCAGGATACACTTTTAAGCAACTACAACATGTGCTTGTTTAGGAATGAATGTACTCTCCCAGCAGAAGAGAGGCCGACTACCCTTACTTCAGTTTCACCTTTACAGTCAGAATGAAAGCAGAATGGGGTATATACCTCTATATGCCAATAAATGTAGGGAGAGAGAAAGACTCATTAACAAAATAACCCATTCTAGCTTCGGTACAAAATAAGCTGCTTTGTGATACAGATCACAAACTCTTTTGTTGGAAGAAAAAAGAGAAAGTGCATTGAAAACATGATTGACTCCAACGCACAATTTTGCAGGGCTGAGAATGCAATGGAGATGTAGAAGAGGGTGTGTGTTTTCCTCTCCAGAACCAGTATTTTTCACTGTAAGTGTTTCTGCTTTGCACACTAAATGAAAACAGCCCTCTCTTGCCTGGGCTGGGAACACACACCTGAAAAGGAAAGCTGAACTGGCAAAGACGAGACAAAGGGAGCAAGGAGAGGTTGATGTTTTCATTCCCAAGAGCAGCAGAAACTTGCCACACCCTCAGTTTAGAACAGACCTCTTCACAGGGTAAGGATAACCTGCAGTAATGTTTCCACCTGTGCTAGTCATCCTGGCAAATAAAACCCCCAAAAGAAAAGGACCATTGTATCAGCCAGCGATTTCCAAAGGGCAGACACACAGCACAGATCAGGTGGTGTCACCAATCCTGCTGTAAGGCTCAACGCCAATGGAGTTTGAATGTGACTTTTAGAAGACATTGGGTGAGAAGCTGGCCCTGTCAGAATGAGGGCTCACAACACGGGAGCAGTGTGTGGCTGGCCAAAGGTGCCTTTCACTCTACACAAAAGCCTAAAACCAGAAAAATAAAAAATGAAGGCCTACAAATGAATCTTTTCCTTACAGAGGTGGTCAGGGCCAGTCTTCCCTCAGGAGCCTGAATTTATTGTGAAGAATGAAATGTAAAATTGTTAGCACTATTCTAGCATTCATTATGTGACAAGGTTAATGCATGGTAATGTTTGAGGGCTGGATTTGAATCTATGGGGCTGATCTCAGACTTCAAGCTGAACTTTTTAAAGGTTTGCCCATGCTAACTCTGCTAGAATTATCCAAGTAATTCCCATTTCTGATCTGTAAGGTCTGAAAGCTAACAGTTCCCTGCACATAAAAAGACAGTGAAGAACACACATTGCTGAAACAGAGCAGCATCTCATATTTAAAGACATCTACAAAAAATGTGTGAATATGAATCAAAAACCAACAAAAAATTTCCTTCATATATGACATAAGAAGTACCAGTGTGTATTTTCTGTCTGCTTTTGTAAGGTGCCTATAGAATGTTTTAAAGGTAGGGGTTAAACATTCAACCTTTACTTTGAGCTTTCCTGCCCTTGAAGTGTTTCCATAGATACATAAAATATAAGACAACCTGACCTTTGATGATGCTCTATTGAGTTTTCAGATATTATCTGATTGTAACACTTTACCCCCAACCTATTCTTGGCTTCTGCTTCGTATTATCATGAATCTCCACTTTGTACCCGTAGGGGCAAGGTCTTAGGGTTTCTTCTTCAAACTTTAGTAGCACAGCACTGGGACCAGCTTTTGCTTCACCAATTCTTTGATCACAACAGAATGGCAGCAAAACCATAAAGACTAGAAAAGCTTTTTTTAATTCATGTCCCTTCTGCTCTTAAACTCCCCATCCCCCTCTCTGTTTTTTTTCCCAGAAAGTGTAGGTGTAATTAGTTAATATTTGCCACTTCAGCCATGACAGGTAGTCAGACAACCTGAAGATGTGGCACATCTTTCCCTGACTATTTTGCAGCCTTTAAATGGGTAGCAGAGGCTGTGCCAAATTCGTGTTTTGTCCTAAGGTCATATCCAAGCAGGCAGCCTGGAACACCAGTTACTGATCTAATGCACCTGCCTTGTCATACTCATCTAAACTGACTGGATCATCGTTCATATTTAGGGAAATGTCCCACGTTGTGAGAGCTGGAGGAGCTGGGACACTGACCTCAATGAAGTCGTGATAATTTACATCAGCCAGAGTAGCAATTTTGTGGAACTTTAAATCAGTGAAGGATTTCCCCCATTGTCCCTGGAAATGTTCCACAAAAATACAATGTTCCCTCTAGTCTCAGTTGTCATTGTCTTAAGCAATTACTGCTCTATATTCCCCAGAAAATTGTGTAGCAGTTTATATTTTAATCTCAAGGTGACTTTCTGCCTGTTTTTCCATAACGAGAGATGGGTGCTTTACTTCAATAGCTTTTATTAGTGGTGAAAAAAGAAAAGGCAGTGATCAGATTTTGTAATTGAATAGAGAAGGTAATTTGCACTCCAGTCTTCTTGGAAATGAGGCTTTTTATTAGAAAAAGGAAAAGGTCTGAAAGGAATAACTGTCTTTCATGCATTGTGGCACAAAAGAACAAGGCTAGAGAATAGTGGGGGCTGTCCCTTTCTTCCAATGTGTAGTTTTTTTCCTGGAGAGAAAAACAGAGCTAAATCTTAGCCAGATCTCCGTGGCACTGACGAGTTAGTTGGCTCTCACAGGTCCTGAATATGAGCAGCCCTTTGTACATACAGGCCTTGTCTTGCACTGATGACTCAAGACACAGCACAGACAAAAAAAGGGACTGGCTTCTGGAAGAGTGTGTGAAGACAGCGTGGAAACCTGTATCATATTCCAGGCTGTACCTAAGGAGACTTTCCCTCCTGCCACCAGGCCAGAGGAGCCAGCACTGCAGAAACTGTAGAAATAGAAAGTAAATAGATCCTTCATTGCTGACATATTTGAGGCAGGGGTACTGCTCCTGCAAAACCAGATGCTGGGAAAAATGAGCAGTAGAAAACCTCAATTTTAAATAAAAGGCTTGGAATTTAAAATTGTGTCAATAATTTAATGAATGAGACTGAAATCAGTGGCTCAGAGAGTTATGATTCCACTTAAGTAGTCTGGAACATGGTTGAAAGCCCAAAGACCTTTGTTATATATATGATGTAACATTTTTGACAATCTTTGGTAAAGTTTTTAGTTAATGCAAAAAAGCCTGCTTACCAACTGAATTTACATTTCCATTTCATTATGAAATAGCAATTTCTTTTCATTTGCTTATTAAAATCCAGCATGAAACACAAACAGAAGGTGAAAATGCCAGCTTTACTTTGGATTTTTTCAAGAAAAAGAAATTAATAGCCAAACTGCAGAAGCAGTTGACAATAAAGTCTCCACTGTCAGAAAATAAATACAACCCTGCTCATTTCCTGATTAAGGAACAAAAGTAAGAACAGTGATGTTTTTCATAGACTTAAAAAAACCCCAAAACCAACTGAAATACTGTTTCCTCATTTTATGCAATGGAATGGATTTTCTCACTGTTTTCATCTCAGACTTTTCTCTTTCTGCACGCTATTTCCCATGCCCGCAAAAACCAGAAAATGATGCTGATACATAAGTAAAGAGGAACTCACTGGAGCAGAGAGGTGTGGATGGTTGAGCCAGGCTTGACAGCAGCTCAGAAGAATATGATTTGTTGCTCAGAGGGGCACTATATGGTTGTGTATGATGAGGATGGCAAGATCAGCTGTGCTTACAGTCTGTCCCAAGACTGAAATAATCAACTGCATCACTGCAGCAGGAGAAAAGAAATATAAACAAAACCTCCCCATTTGGAAATATTGAGTAACAACCTCCACCAAGACAATCAGCTTCTCAAGATAAACAGAGCCCAGGATGAGGCCATTTGCACTTTATGTTCATATTTTCAGAGCATGGGAAATTCAGCAACAACCAGCACCATCATCAGGTGCAGCTGTAGAAGAATATTTTAAGCTCCATATATGAAGTTTTACAGCTCAAAATTACTTGGGGGTCTTCCAGATGGGACACAAATTTGAACTGTAGATTTTAATAAACTGGTGTGGTTTTGATTGCCCCCTCCACTTTATTTGGTCGCTGAGTATATGGCATGAATAAATGAACAGAGATAACCAAGGGGGAAAAAAACTACATTGCAAACACAGTTCAGCCAAGCTTTATTTTTCAATTGGCTAAAGAAGAAAGCTTCTTACACTTAATATGACCTAGAAACTGCACATTCCCCAGCAGCCCTAATTAGTTGAAGAAACTAAGCGTTTTACCACATAACCTTCAAATAATCTCTTTGAGTTCACTGGTTTCCCAAGTGTTTCTTCCTTGTCCCATTTCATACAGTTAATGAAACATCTCAATCAAGGAGCGGGTTTTTATATGTGAGCACTTTCTGTCTACATTCTAAAGGGCTGAGATATGAAATAAATTGCCACTCTTTGTTTAGTTCCTTAGGGTAAAATGAGTGTCAGCACCATATCCTCTTTCTGACCCAGAAATGATTTCTCAGGTACTTCATCTCCCTTTTTACTCTCTGAAGAGTACTTTTATGTCTCAGGAGGAGGAGAGTATGGGCATGGGAATGCAAAATGCTTTGTTTCTCTCGTACAGCTGCTAACTGGAACATCCAGCCCCTTGCCAGCTTTACCTTTGAGGTGGGTTATTTTGCTCTGGGAAAGTTCTTGGGAATCAACCACATTTCGTACTTGCCAAGGCACTGACATTGCCATGGCTGGCACTTATGTATGTAAATAAAACTTTACCCAGGGCAGAGGGTGACAGGGGCATCCTGTTCATGGAAGGCCTGTTCTCCATTTTTGTCATCCAGCAGCTGTTCAGAAATTGCTTTTCAGTGACTTTTGGCCCCACCTTCTGGGAACAGATCTCTGACATAAATACCTAACAAAAGCTGACCAGAATACTGTCATCCCACTCCAAAGTCTGGGAAATGAACACACACAGAGAAAGTCTGGAATGTATGCAGCATTTCTAGAGCTTCTTCTGACTTTCTCCTTGTTTTTCTTCACTCACTCATTTCCACTATGACTAAGTAGGACAAATACAGTTGAAATTCCGATTGGAATTATTGCTGTTGGTAGATCCTCTACTGAGGGGAAAATCTGTTGGAGTTTAATTTATATGACATATCAAGCCACATAGTTAAGATGGTTAAAGTGTTCATGTAATACAGGTACTGAATGACCTTCAAATTTTGGGGACTGGTTGGCTCAGTGAGCTACCCCAGAATCCTCAACACAGTCACTGTTTGCCTCTCTCTCTACTTTGAACTGCACTTGGTTAAAAACTTACTCAAGAGATTTCTAAGCTTATCAGTTCTGATGACAGCTGGCAAGCAACAGAAGATGAAGTCAACTAATCTGTAAAATAATTGTTAAGACTGTTTTTTTTTCTAAAAGTGCTCAACCAAAAGATCATTTAAAATAATAGAAATTATTGCTGGATTTTCACTAGAAGTCCCAATTCTGTTTGTACTGAAGTTGTGGGGGTTTAGAATAACTGAAGAACACTGTGTGTGTGAAAGTGTTCCAGTGAAAACATTTGGCCATCCCCAACACACTCCTAGAAAACTTCTTCCTTTGTCTGTGGGGGTAAGTACATTATGGAGTAAAGAAATTACTTACTGACTAAGGCTTTTATCTATTTGCTTTCTTAAATAAATATACATTGTGGTTTTGAAGGCTATAAAAACTACAATGCAAATGCAAGCTCATGATCTGCAGCATAATAACCCATTAATGACTAGGCACAAGGAAGAGAGCAAAGGCCAGAAGGGAAGAGATTAAGGAAAGCAAGGCATACAAATCTAACTTCAAGAGCCAGCTGGAAATTATTAATCAGAGCATTCCCTAATGGAAAACAACTTCAACAAAAATACAAATTGTATTTTTTACAGTAATTATTTCAAGTCTACTGTGGGAGAAATTGCAATGAAATTATGTTATTTCAACAGTTTTCAACATTTTCAAATCCTACTTCAGGTCATAGACAAATGATCAAAGGTTGAAATATCCCTTAGAAGGAGGAGGGGGAAAAAAAGGAAACAAGAAAAAAGTAGTCCAGACTTGTCATTTGGCTCACATCTTTGACAGCCTCTGTTTTCCTGGATGTTCTTGGAAGAATGCTGTTCAGTGAAAGTGTTTTTTCCTGGTTCCAGATACATCTCCTTTTCAGAGTATCTGGGGACACACAGAAACCATCACCATCAGTGTTCTGCACTATGTTCTGACTTCTCACAGCGGGGTAACAGAATGGGTTTGCATGAGTTCAGTATCACATAAAGATGTCATATACCTATTCTGCTGCAGCTGTTATTCCTTTCCTAAAAGCTGCTCGTTTTCTCCATGTGTGAAATTTTACAGCTGCTTGAAAACGCGATCATATTTCTGGCGCTATTTTTGCCTAGAAGCAATTCACTAACTAGGAACGTTGTGAAAAATGCAGTTGATTCTTGTTCTCATCTCCAGAAAAATAAACCGGGCATGTACTCAGCTGAGGTGTCCGGCGCACAGCCGGAGCTCGGAGCTGGTGCTCCTTCAGGCTGCAAGAGCAGCCTGGAGCTGGCGGACTGCGGCACCATCTAGTGATGCCTGCGGGCTTGCACAGCTCCCTCCTGCCCCAAGCACGAGAGAATCCTGCCTCAGGATGCCAGAGACCTCTGGAAGGAAAAGTGGGGAGAAACAACACCTCAACTACAAATACTGTTATAAGGACTAAAGTTCTATCCTTGGCATCACCATTTTTAAGTGGCTTTTCCCGTGGCACACCATGTAACACTAAGTACATCTGTATCACATTTGTATGGATATCTAATGAACTACAGAGGGTTTACAGGGCAGAACAGAGCGGTACTTACTGCAGAAAGCAAGGCGCAATGGGAAGGGTCAACCACATTTCCACATGGATTTTTCTGTATATCCAAAGTTTTCAGTTAAAAAAGAAATCTAGGCAAACCCCAGGTTTTCTCTCCTCCCTGCTGAAGTTGTCAGCTCTCAGTCTCTGCTCACATGGCAATAAGGAGAATTTATACTGGTCCTCTCTTAGAACCTTTTGAAAGGCCTTCAGTGGGGACACCAGCTTTGCTCTCGGTCTCCTCATCAGCTGTGAGACTGGGCTTTGGTTCCGTTGTAGAAACCAGGGTGGAGGGGCTGCCACCTGTCACCAGCCATGAAGGTGGGCAGCAGCTGAGAGAAGGCCTGTCTTGATTTCCCACCTTAGTAGCAACAAGTTACTCCATTGTGAATTTCTCTGTAGGTTCCCCTTCTTATCCCAGTCAGGTCCTCTAGTGGTCCCTTGCCTTTCCTCCCTGCTCTTCTGCTTCCATACTGGCACAAACCAGAAGGGAAACTGCAGTGCTCTGCCCTCCAAGGACTGATATCACCTGTAAAGCTGAGCACATCTTTTCATTCTTGCTGTCCATCTTCAGGGGGAGATGGTTTTGGTCAGCCAAAGGTTTTTGTGACTCTGTCCACTTTTTTTGGTCTGTTGTTGTATTTTTTCCTTTAGAAGAAAATTAATCATGGTCTCCAAGGCCATTTTACTGTCTATAGTATCAAAATCAGGCCAAAAAATATTTATAGGGGAGTTGAAAGACAGCTGTAGCTTAAAAATCTTCTTTCTTATAAGACATTGCAGAACTGCCACAGAATTACAGGCTCAGAGTTCAAACCAAGTGTTGAGACTGACCAGGAATTTCTTCTCCCATCGTTTTCATCCACTTGCAGATATGGGAGGTCAAAACCAGATTACTTTAAAAAGAAAGCATTTCCTTTCCTCTGTGCTCCTTCTTCTTAAGCAGTGATCTAAGTTTTGGTGATCTCTTTAGTGCCACATCACTGTAATAGTAGCAGTGAGAGACACACTAAAGACCATAGAAAAGGCAGATGACAGAGAAGATCCATCAGGTTGGAGAGACCCAAGGACAAAGCAGAGGACTTTGCCTGAAGAGGGCTAGCTGGAGAAAGAGGCATCCATTTCCAAATGGGGTCAGCTCGCGCCCTCAGCTCGCAGGCAGGAATTGAGCCACACCCATGGAGTGCAGAGTAAGGTGCAACCCCTAGAAAGAGGTTTGCTTAGCTCCAGCCAGCCCAGGGGCATTTCACTGGAGTTCAGTCCTTGCCAGGGAAAGAAACATACCCTGGAAGCTCATGCTGTGGCAAGGAGCCTTGCCTGGGGCTAAAGGTTATGTCAGGGAACCAACAGGAGACCCCCAGCCCCTGAGTGGTGCTTGGAGCAGCAGCCCAGGAATGCATACACTTTGTAGGGACTAGCACTGCTAAGAAAATATAGGGTTTGGTGGTTGTTTTTTTAATCAGAAGTGGTAAATAGGAGCCACAAGTCTCAGGATCTGTCCCATAAGTTACTAAGGTCTTAGTTTAACTTCAATTACATTGCTTGTCTCCATAGGCCATTGCGTAAAATAGGGGCAAGTCTTGCTGGAATTGTTAGAGCATTTCCAGGGTTTGCTGGCTAATGCTTGAAAAAAGGCATAGAAACCTTTGAATGAAAATTGTGTGACAAAGAATTCAGACTAGAATTAAAACAGAGCAAGAGAAAGAGCAGATAAGTGTAAAAAAAAAAAAACAAACCCACAAACATTTCTCTAGCTCTGCTATGGGGAGCAGATAAGCTATTCACCTAAAAGTGAACTTAAAGGCTATTGGCAACCTCATGGGGATTTTAATTTTTTCTTTTGAATTTGAGGGTAGAGAAGATGGAAGGGATGAGAGCAGAAGTGAGGTGCTCTCCATTTCTCCTGCTACTGTGCTAAAACTGAGGTTAACATTGTGTTTCCAGACATTAAGCACCTGCACAGTCCAATGTTTTATTAAAATTATCTGAAGAAGTCTCACCTGAAGAGTTAACTTGCTGAGTGACATCTATAGATGAGCTGATAGCTGCACTCTGCAATGACTCAGGGTACTGTCACCATCCATGTCCCTGGCATTTCCATCAAGGAACCATCACTACCCTTCCACTCAACTTTTTGCTGTAACTCTCCTTTGGCTGTTTTTGATGGAAACAAACCCAGCAGTAAACCTCATCTGTCCCTCAGTTGCAGCACAGCCTCTGCTGCAGCTGACAGCTGCTTGAGCACTCTGACCTGTACAGGGCTGAAGGACACCAAGGAGGCTCCTTTGACTGGCCCAGGGTCAAGGGACAGGTTCAGCTGCCTGGCTTGAGCCCGGGTGCATTGCTGCAGGCCTGGTGCTCCCAGCCAAGGGGGACATGCAGAGAGCTCAATTTCCTAAGGTTAAAAATACAACTCCCCTAACAACAAGGGGAGGATCTACTGGTTTAGATCTACCTTTTCCTACATAAGTGTATATATCATACATATATACACTTATATACAAGAACTGTGTTAAGGCAGTTTATGTCAGCATGGCTAAGCTTTAAAAACAAGCAAAAGACAACCACCAAACCAAAATCAGGAACCTAGCATTTCAGCTCCTTCAAAGCATTAGCAAAGCCTGAATAAGGCAGCTGAATTAAGACATGAGCTTGCTCTCTCCCCATACAGGCCATCAGGAAGCTAAGCCATCCCTCACACAAGCCAACTCACCTTTTGGGCAGCTCACTGTGTGGGCAGGATTTCCTGCTGGCCTGCAAGGTACTGCAGAGCCATGCATTTGTGCTTGGCTACCTGGCTCTGTGAAAAAACAGCTTAGCACAAAGCATGTTCTTAGCATGTTTACAGCCTAGCGGTTTTATCCTGGTTTTCTACTGGGAAAAAATAGCAGGTTCTCTGCCAGGGTGCAAGGAACTAGTCTAAGATAAGGATGACCTGACTGCAGGTTTAAGGGAAAATGATTTCTCAGGTTGCCAACCCACTTGGGTTCTCTAGATAAGCCAGTTTGTCCCAGGAACACCTTCCTGGGGGTGGGGGGCAGCACTAGCTGGTGGTACAAAGGGCAGGGCCTCCTCTATTGATCCAGTTTGAAATCATTAACTCAGCACATGTGAAGAGGCACTCAGGTACCCAGCCCCTGCCACCTCTGTGCCACACTCTTACATCTCCCTTGCAGTCTGTGGGCAGGCTCAGGCACCACTCCTGAGGCACCCTGTTCCCTGTTTGTACCATAAACTGCTCACATGCAGCCTACAGGAGGAGCAAGCCAAGCCTGCCCCTTGTCTGGGCACTGCCAGCCCCTGCCACACTGCAGCCTCCAAGGCTATGTCGTGTGGCAGCACTGCACCTTGCTCTTTGCTGACTGAATAACAACTGCACAGCTCACAAACCCGCATTTCCACCTGCATTACCTCTGAAACTCAAATTTAAATTTCACAGCTTCCATCAAGCTGCACTTCTTCTCTGGTGGCAAAGAATACTGCCCTTCATGCCCATTGGGCCCATCCTTCCAAATCACAAACAGGTTCAGCACTGCATTTGAACCTCGTCCATGTGCATGCAGCCCCCACCTTGTGCCCTGTCCTTAGTAAAGTGGGCAGGGAAATGAAACCAATACCTTAAAAAGGAAAAAGAACATATTTCTGGAGCCACTATCCCTGTCTGCAGTCAAGTCTGGCATCTCTGTACTGACTCCCCCAGGCCTACCTGCCTGCCTTGAGGTCTCCAGGAGCTCTGTCAATGACATTGGCACCGCTCCTGCCTCTAATTAAAAATGGCTTCCACAGCCATTAATAAGTGGAAGATGGAAGCTGAAGGTTCCTTAATAAAGTTTATTTAATCATAACTATGCTTAGGAAAATACACTTGTAAAGGTTAATATAATGCAATTTAGTTTAACTTTATACTACATTTTGAACAAAAGACTTCTTATACATGATTTAGATAAAAACAGGAAGTATGATCTGGCTCGTTTTACATCTATTACAAACGCAGAAAAGACTGTCATGCACTACAGTACAGAGCATGAAAAAAATTACCTTTGGTTTAATTCAGAGAATACAAGTATTGCACTGTAAAAGCATCAAACATGGTGCAACTAAACATCATAAACATGTTTCCATGCCAGCTTACAAAAGTTTGTTAGCTAGTGTAATTTTAGAGGGGGGAAAAATATATGTACACATAAAACAATTTATTTAGCTATTTGGATTCTGTTAATATCATATGCATGTCACATATCTACACAACTGACATTCAAGAAAACTCTTGAATTTAATACCTTTCAGCTACATTAAATCAGTTGAAATCAATGACATTACTGTATCTTAACTGGCCTGTCAGCTGTTAAACATTCTTCTTTAAATGACTAAAGTTGAAGCCTAGATCATCAAAATCCAGAAACAACAATTGCAAACCATGGATTTTAGGTGCCTAGCCAGCCATTTCTTGACCATTTTTCAGGGCAGTTGTTTTGACTGTATAGATTCATACAGAAAAAGCCCAAAACACATCACTCGACCAAGGGCTGGCAGTGTAGGGGTATTATCAGCATGCTAATCCTTCCAACCATGTATTGGAGGCTGAACACAAATACAGATATTATTGCCAAAAAACACAAACATGCTAGCATTGGCAAAACCAACACAAAATAATTTAACAATATTGAAAAAGACCAAAAGAAAAAAAAAAAGGCATTTTTAATAGGGAGACACAGCAATGTAAGACCACCATATATGGTGGGCTACGTGACCCACACTCCCCCTCAAATACTCATATTAGCAGTGCCTAACATCTGGCATAAACATAATGCATTATATCCTTGCCTTTTTACTGTAACATAATCCCAAACCTTGCAAAGAATTCCAACACAGTTCTGCACCAAGATTAGCTAGTTCAGGATGTTGTTGATGGGTCTCAGATAGAAAAAATCAGCTTTTCTTCTTCTTAATGTTAATAATTATTTTCAGTTTCTCATCTTGTGGTAGGAAACTCTGCCAAAGAAGAGCCAACTGTTGTCTTTGAAGAGTTCTTGTCAGATCAAGCATTGAAACCTTGACCACTTCACAGAAATGTGCAGCACAAATGTGCAGTATTTCAGAGAAACATCTTTGCTTTTGTCTCACAGAGAGAACATTAAAGTCAGTTAACAGCATCGTTTTCATTAAAAAAAACAACAGGAAAAAATTATCAGGCCAGTCCATGAGTTTACTTGAACATAGCTAAAGTCCTTGAAGCCCTCACAAAATGGCAAAGGCTCTTCGCAAGGATAGGAAGGGAGCTTTAAACCTCTACACAGTACTGGAATTCCCAGCATCTGCTCATATCACTCACAAATGGTGGCAACATTTATATATAAAGAAACACTATTATGAAGAAAAAAAAAATACACCTAAAACTATTACAACTGGTAGTTTAGGAAAACAATTCAACTAGGTTTGTTTTCTTAATGTTTAACATAAATATAGTTGCAACTTGATCTTGAGTTGACAATGATTGTCACAGCCAAGGTAAGGATTGAACACTATCTATGCAAACAAAATCTCACTATACATTATACAACTTATTTCTGCCATGAGGGATGCCTTCCCTCTCAAATCTTTGGCCTCCTATTACCAATCTCTCCCAAAAGCAGAAGCAATGTAGCATTGTTGCTCTCAATTCATTCACGGCAGTGGGTTTGTTTGGAGGGGAAGATGCTGTGGGGACAACACAGTGAAGAATGGGGTTTATTCCAGAGCTTACACAGAGAGAGTTAGTTGCAATAAAGTGCTCTGACAAATGCTGTCTGAGCTGTTCAACTCCACTCCCCAAGTAACACCTGCCTCCAAATTTGCTTCTTTGGAGCTGTCCCCAGCTGCTCCCACCAGAAAGGCAGCTAATGACAGTCAGGAGAGTGCACAGATGGGACCTGGAGGGTTTTGCTTCTTCCCTGCTGGTTTGGATTCTGTTTACATATTGCCACTGGTTGGCTACAAGCAGTTAGGTATGCAATCTCTCTTGCATTTGTGTGTGCTAGAAATGAAATCTGTTTGGAATTAAAAACTCCTGGTATGACATGTAGACCTGAGATGACAATCTGATAACTTGCATGTTTCGGAGGATGGTTTTATTAAATGCAACTTGAATTAATATGGAGCAGAAATTCCTACAGATTATTAATGCCAGGTTTATTGCTTACCAGTTGATTCATGTTTATTTGCTCAGTGGGGTCTTTTGTGTATGAGATGTTAAAATTATATCAGTACTACTATTTTATTTTTTTAAAGCTCATGAAATTTGACTGCAGTCCACCACAAAAATGAAAATGGAAGTGAAAGAAAAAAAAATTCCAGACTTGCAGAGTCTGCAGACTGTTTCCACTGAGAGTGATTATTTTCCTGCCTGGTGATCCCAAATTATAAATCAGAATTTATCACTCTGTACGTGTATTTGAAGTATCAGAAGTGGCATTTCCGTGACAGAATAAATCCTGTAAAAGTGTTTTGGAACTGCATTGGTGTAGTTTTGCTCAAGGACTCTACAATTCTAAATACAGTAAAAAATACACAGCCAAGCAGTTCATAATTTCAGCAACTTCGTGCACAGTTAATCACACTCCAGGAAAACAAGAAAAATCTGCAGTAAAAGCATCACAGAAAACTATCCCATGGTAAGCAACAAGTCTGAATGTTTCCAAATAAGAAAAACTTACACATACAAAACCAAACATGCATATATAAAGTGTACATATACTGCACAAGCACTATTCCTAGAAGATTAAACTGCATAGGTAAAAATCAAAAACAAGTGCAACATTTTAAGCCCTTAAAGCACAATCAAAAAACAAAAAGCAGAAATAAAAAATAACAAACGTGCTCCCCCACAACAAAGCCAATTACAAATCAGTGATTAAGATATTAATCAAGACAGAGGTTCTCCAATCAAAAGTTGGAAGGACTGCTCTCAAATTTTGGCTCATCACTCCACTTAGGGGATCTGAAATGTACGTTCATAATTGTAATTAGCTTAAACAGTTATGTTCATCACTAGCCAACTTTGATTTCTTTTACAAAGTGCTCTTTATGTAATAGAAGCTATCTTCCTGGTAGAAAAACCATCAAGTAGTTTAACACTTTGAACATCAAGATACATTTAAAAGAACTAAAATAAAAAAAGGGAAAGGGAAAAAGGGAGAGAAAGAGAGTTGGCTGCTAGAACAAAAAGCAACTTATGCCAGTGGCTCTATAAACATCCAACTTGTATATTGTTAGCTCCAGTCTTGTTCCTAAAACTCAGTTTACAAAAGAGCTGCATAAGCTAATAGACTAGAAGCTTACAGTGACTTTATAGGACATAACCTCATACACCCTACCTGCTTTCTCTAATTAAGAGATCCAATAGTTATTAAGTTCACCATGACACATAAAGTTGTCAAAAATATTTTCAACTTAAAAAAAAAAACCTAAACCAAAAAAGAAACCAATGCAGACACTAAAGCAAACCGTGCTTTAAAAAAATCTACAGTATTTTTACATAAGCTGTGTAAGATCTTACAAAAGAAGATTCCCCAAACCACAGCTATTTCTACTCCTGCCCTTTTGCTGCCTTCTCAAGATAATACACATTAACTAAGTGCCTGTTGAGGTGCTTGCTGTATTCACCCTCCTTTTTAAATGAGCGGTCACAAAAAATGCACACATAGTTCTCCCTGGCCACCGTGGTGTCTGGAGCTCCTTGTGACATCTTTGGACTTGTTTCCTCTTGTACAGAGCGAGCACCATTTAACCCCGAGTCGTCGCTTCCTTCTGATATGTTGTCACTGATGTCACTGCCTTCGTGGCTGTGGATGCCCTCATCCTCATCCATTTCCTGAGATTCATTCACGGCTGTGTTATCCCGAGGTAAGGACAGAGCCACTTTAGGGCTTTGTGTACCCCCTTCTGCGGGCACAGGTGCTGGCACAGCATCTCCTGTTGACTCGGTTGCTGGCAGGCATGTCTTGGTCAGGTCCATCAGGCTTGAGTTAGTCTTAGTTTCTGCCACAGTTTCCTCTGGCTCTTTCTCAGGTGCCAGATCTGGTGCCACATCCATGAGTACATCCAAGCTTTTTCCTGAAGATGATGTATGGGAAGATTCCTCAGAGCAAGTGTCTTCCCCTTTGTCCACCCATCTCTCCTCCTCTTTTGCACCACCAGTGTCTTCACTCTCTCCTACTGCTGCAGGCACTTCTTGGTCCTTTACCTCACCTTCTGTGTTTGCATCCTGAGCTGGCAGACAAAGCTGCCCTGGACCTTGGATGCAGTTTCCTTTGGGATCAGTGCTCTCCTCCCTGAGAGCATGATCACCATTGCTGTTTAATGCCACTGTGTCAGTGGGATCTTGCTCCTTCTGGTCACTGCCCTCAGTGTCCAGCTTCACCCCTCCATCTTTTTCTGTGATAGGATACTCATCTGGCATCTCCTCTTCCTCAGTCTTCTCCTGATCAAGTTTACTGCTTTTTTTACTGTGCTTAATTTTCAGAGCTTTCTTTTTTCTGTTTTTCTTGAGGCAAGAATTTTGCTTTTTAGGCTCTTCTTCTGGTGCAACATCACTTTTTTGAGCTTCCTGGAAGTCTCTGGGTTTAGCTTCCACTTTCTTTTTCTTTTTTGTTACTACTGAGGTATCATTTGCAGGCTCTTGCTTTGAGGAAGTTGCTTCAGTCTCTGCCTTTCTTTTGACCTTCTTTGTTTTACAT
Organism: Taeniopygia guttata; assembly: GCF_048771995.1. Taxonomy (NCBI): domain Eukaryota; kingdom Metazoa; phylum Chordata; class Aves; order Passeriformes; family Estrildidae; genus Taeniopygia; species Taeniopygia guttata. The sequence goes on along the minus strand of NC_133028.1, from coordinate 44,043,410 downwards.
GTTTTCTCAGTACTTTTCTCAGTTTTAATATCCACCTCCTTGTTTTCTGAAGCTGATTTCCGACTTCTGGTCGTCACCTGGCCTGCAGAAACATTGCTTGCTGACTTCTTTTCCTTTGCTGAATTATCTTTTTTCTCCACCTTCACAATTTTCTCTGTTTTCTTTGCAGCTGAGTCCCCTTTTGTTGGTTCCTTCTCCACTTTGTCATTGCCACTCTCAGAAAAGTCAGCTTCACTCTTTTTAGTCCGTAGCTTCACCTTCGAGACATCCATGGTGATGTCAGAACAATCGGGATGCCTGGACTTGATGTGATACTGCAGGTTACATTTTTTAGACGCTGCATAATCACAAACAGGGCAGAGAAACTGGCGTGGGTTGATGTGGAGCTCAACGTGCTTTTTGAAGTTACTGCGGTCAGCGGTTTTGTAGTTACAGTGCGGGCAGATCAGAGGCTTCGGCCCGTTGTGCACTTGCCTCGCATGACGAGTCACTTCGTGCTGGTTTGAGGCCACGTAGCTGCACTGGTCACATTTGAATGGCTTCTCACCTAAGAAAGGAAGGATGGAAGGGAACAATGGTGATTATTAAGCACAGTGGTTGTGGGGCAGTCTCTTCCCACTAATACAGATATAGAAATATGAAAATTGAAAAGAATAAAAAAATTTTCCATGCGCCTTTAAAATTAAGCAAAGTCAACATAAGAAATCCACAAGTCACAAACACATTCACAAGACACTAAGAACAAAATACAAAAAAAAGAGAGGAGTGAGGGCTGGGAGGAAGGGGATCCAAAACCAAACAAGCAGTAACAACGTCACAGGTTCTGGCTAGGCATACATACCGGCAGAGATCTCTCTACAGTAATATTAGCAAATGGAATCCATACCCAACTGGTCCATTGAATGCATTGTAGAAAAATGGAAATGTAACATTTGATGAATAGCAGTTTCACACAAACGTTTCAAAAAAGTCCAACTTTATACAGATTTAGCATACTTCATGTTTGCATTGAAAGGGAAATAAGGAAAAAGAAGCTAGCAAAAACCTAAGAACATGAAAGGGGTGCCCAGATGATCTTTACCTCTGAAAAAGTTATGCTCACTGTTTTGGTGCCTCAAACACAGTGCTCTGGCTACAGGCTGCTCTTGGCAAGCCAACCAAATGCAGTCCACAGCCATCATGTTACTATTAAAATATGCATTTATATTAGTGTAGTGATTCCTGTAATGTTCTGCTTAGTGCATGCCACTGCAGCAGAAGTAGCTTTCCCTTACACATCAAAGCAAATAGGAAAAAACACTTCTAGTGCAACAACTCAAGTCCAGAAATACTTTGTAGTATCTGTGCATGTGCCAGTTTAGCTGAGGAATTTGGGATGCTCCTGAGCTCTGAACAGCATCTCAAAACTGATCTGCAGAATTAATGCATGCTACTTCTTCAGTATCTTGAAAATCCCCTCCAGTCCCTTCTGCTCATGATACAATAATGCTTCTCCCACCCCTGCAAGCCACTGCCCATACTCAAGCATGCTCTGAAGATGTGGTGCCTGTTTGTGTGCTAACCACAAGATCTGCAATACCCTCACACACTCTAGAAAAGGCTGTGCTGCTTCCCTGGCAGGAAGCAGGGGGACAATTGTTTAAGAGTCTAGGTCATCTCATGTCTGTCTGCAGCCATGCAATAGATAATCTATTTATTATTTAAAGAGCTACCTTGATTCCCTCCCTCTCCATTTTACTTCCTTCTTTTTTCCTCCCAATTCCTGGTGACATTTTCTGCAAGTTTAAGTTTGATGTGCTCATTGCTCATCCTTCCTCCAAGTATAGAGCCTTTATCACCTACACTTCAAATAGTTCTGTGATGCACTGTGGGAGGACAAGAAGAGCCACTCTTATATACACATGAACAAGCTGTTCTAAGTGCAGAGAGTGCTCAGAGGCAGCTGCAACCTGGTAACTCAAAGATTGCATGTGAAGTTTGTGTCCATGGTCTCTACTAAATCCTGGGGTTTTACTGTGCAAGTGAAAAGGATATGTACAAAGATGTCTAAAAAACAGCTGCGAGTTAGGCTCTAAACCACTGCCATTTGCTGTCTGACATGGGAAGAAAGCTACAGCACCCATGGGCCTTAAACAGCCAGCCTGTCAACTGCAGGAGTCCAGAAATTGCCATAGAAAAGGGTGCAGCTGCCTGCACAATGCAACAAAACATACAATAGAATTTAGGAGAGCTATTAATACAAGACCCCTGATAGCAAAAGTCATGCCTTCCCTCAGAGACCTTTGAGGCAGGGGTCACAGGCAGATGCCACTCCTTACCTCCTTCGGAGTTGAGACTTCCTTGCACAGAACAAGGGCAGAGCAATATGTTCGTGAAGTGGTTTCCAGGTTCAGTATTGACCAAACCATTTGCAAATGTGGTGGTTTGTTTGCAAACCAGAGACTCAAACAAGTATTATACTCCATTCACAAAATTCTCACACCAAAATACTAACATGTCATTTGAAAGGTGGCTATTTTTAATGGACCCAAGCGCCCCTCCACTACAATTAAAATTGCCTATCTCCTGGCTTCAATTAAAAGCCTCATCAATTGAAATCGAGACAATTACTGTTCAGGAGACTTCAACTCCTGTTTGCCAGCACTAGGAATTCACCTAGGGCTGGTCAATTCAGATTTTACAAAAAACAAATCAAAAGCACAGGCTCAGGTCTATCTGAACTCCCTTATGAGAGTCATAAAGGACAACTATGCTTGTGTCTATGGTGTTACAACTCCCAAAAATGCTGTTAATTCATTCAAAAAGAGATTTGCAAGAGCACAAGAGCAAATGTTTGTAACACCACAGCTCACAACCAGTAATGGAAAATAAAGAAAAATAAAGGCTAGTGAAAATTGCTAATTTGGCTTTTAGTGCCCGAAGACTGAGTCACTTGAGAGCATCCTCTGAGTTTCCTTTTATTCCTGTGTCTCCTTGCCATAAGCAGACAGTAATTTACATCACTGTGTCATACTGAACAAAAGCTAAGGGCACCCTCAGAACCCTTGGATGAGACGCAATCCCAGGCATCACAGAGGAGATTCTCAGCTACTCAAAATGTTCCCAGCTTCACTGATTTGAACTCAGCTATGACAGCAGACAGTGTACAAGAATTTGGTCCTGTATCATCACAATGTTGTATTTATTTCTAGATTAGTAGGACTACTAGAGCAGCCCTATGAATATCAGAATAGATCTTGAAAAGTAAAAAAAGAAGATATATTCCCTTTATCAATTTTATTCATGACATTTAGCATTCCTTAGCAAGACAACCTTCCCCATTAAAAAAGGAGCTAAAGCTCAGGCCTTACTGGCTAAGATGGAATCTCACACAGAACTGGGCAGACTGCTTTAGGTGGCCCTTCTGGAGGCAGGGTCTGGCCCAGATGATCTCCAGAGGTCCCCTCCAAGTGCAGCCACGCTGTGATACTGTGACCCACCCCCCTTCCCTCAGTCACACTGCTGCCACTCCATACCAACCTGAGTGGGTGCGCATGTGCCTGGTTAAATGGGTCTTCTGAGAGCTGGAATAAGGACACATCGCACATTGGTAGGGTCGCTCCCCTGCAAAAGCAAACAGAAAAGTAGTTACTGAAACACAGCAGATTCCCAAACTTGGTTACCAAACCACACAGGGGAGGCTGTCACAGATCCTCACACTGTATTTGAGGGCATGTTATCTCTCAGCAAAGGGACAGTGCATATGCCTGAGCCAGACCACTGCAACATGTCATGCCTTATGAATGAGGGTAGTAAAAGGGCAGGATATGACAGAGGCACATCCTAATGTCCACCTGGAGTCAACTGTAACCTCAGCCAAAGGATTATGAGGACAGACAACTTAAGCTACCAGACCTGACTTCCCTACAGCATTTTCTCCCCCAACACTCAGAAGATGCACAAAAGATCTTGTAAGAAACAAGGTATGTTCTTGCTTTGCTTAACACTTTACATGAAACCTCCATATTTAATTTGGATTAAGATGGGATACGACCATCCATTCTACATGGACTTCCATTTACCAGAACACAAGTGCTGATAGAGCAGGTCTTTGCTTCCAGAATTTTACTGGCAGAGTGAAAATAGCTTGCTCATTGGAAAAGCATGATGCCCTGATCAGTGAAGTTATGCTGCTAGCAAAAGCTTATATGTAGCATAAACATTTATTTCAAAGACTCAAAACCCCACGCCTGAAGAGTTATTGGTTCTGGAGAACTAATGGAAACTAACCCGTCATAAATTATATCTCCACTTAGGACAGTCAGCTTGTAATTGTAGCTAAAAATTGTATCAGTACAATGATACTTGAAAATCTTTTTCAAGTAAAGACAAGCTCCAAACAAAGGCAGGCAGTTTTATAATTAACGTGTTAGGCAGGTCTGGATAAGCACCAGGAGTGTTTGCCCCAGACTCCTAGCACACTGTCTTCCCTACAAACACTTTTTAGTCTTGGGTAGACATCCACAAGAGAAGAGAGGAATGAAGCTGAAAAGGGAAAAAATAAGTTACTCAGTCCTAGTATTTATTAAAATCACTGCCAGAATTACTCTACAGCATTTTGATAAATTTGCTACATATGAGGCATACATCCAAGGTGCTCTCCAAATCACAGAGACCTGGACACCTACAAAAGCCCTGCACACAGGGTATGTGTTCACTTTCAGAGGCACAGCTCTATCTGCAGCAGCAAAGATCTGCATCTGCCAGTGTGTGATGCGAGGCCTGTGCCAAAACAGCAGTAGAAGCAGCCTTTGTAATGCAAATTAATTCCACATTTCTTCCTTCCATCAAACATTTAGACTATCGTTCTTGATTAGATCAGCAGTTTAAAGGTAAATTCACCCTAACAACCACAACTCCCCTCCCTTTCCAATTAAAACAAGGTAGGAGATTGGTGCAATACACACAATAAGATTAAGTCATGTTCAAGGGAGGGGTACTTTTGGTACAAAGAAATGGTTTTGGTTTAAATGACTCCTTACAATTAAAAAATATGTGGCCAAAGGTCCTGGAATATTCAGTCATATCTTCTTCCCATTACCTGAAATTTCGTATCTGTAAAGTTACCTACAACATTAGGAATGTGAAACAGGCTTTCTTTCATGGCTTTTTTTTACATTGGGCATACCCACAAAATATACTAGATTTAAGTATAATGACCACAGCTAATTTAAAATGTGTTATTGCCACTTGAGAATTAAATGCACTGTACAGGCTGTTCTGTAAAATACTATTATCCAAAGGATTTGTATTGTAATTTTACAAGCTGGTTCATTATATGCAAACAAGCCATCAAGAAAACCTCTCCAAAAGACACATAATAAGCCCCAATCTAGCCAAAGCTCAAGCAGGCACTTAACTCTATGCAAATGAACAGGCAGACTGACATCGGCATACAAGTTTAAGACCATCTTGTTAAAGAAAGTTCCCAGTCTGACCATTGAGAGGGGACTCTCAAGAGTCACACTCCCAAGGCCAGACTGCTGGGACTGAAGCCCTTTCACAGTGGGTGGCTCCCGTGCCCCTGCACACCCCACTCACACACAGTCAGACCAGGTTTCCTTACTGGCTCAATCCCAGGTTCCCCATAGCAGAGTCTCAGATGTCTCATTCCATAAAGCCATTTACTCATGGCACAGTAACAGAAACACCTGGAACCATTGCCTCCAAAAAGGATCCAAGAGTGGAGCCCTTGCACTTTCATACCCTCACAGTCTACCTGCACACAAGTCTCACTCTTCCTCCCCAGTCTTCTGTTCCCATTGCTAAGCTTCCCCGTGTACATCTACCTTGCTGGCCTCCCCAGTCTTCATCTGCTTTATTATCCAAAAGATTGGCAGTTCATGGCTCCTGCTGTGTCTCTCAGTGTCCATCCACCTGGCTGGCATCACTGGTACAGGGTTGGCAATTCATGGCCTCTCTGTGCCCTCACCCTGAGCAAAACCTGATCTGGAACTGCAGCGTGCACACTGAGCTACCTGCACCAAAGATATTCCTCAACAACCTCTTGATAAAGCCTTGTCTTATAATGCCATTAGAAGTCCCATCTGCTTGAAACAAATCTGTTTCCATCAAACTTCCAACACAGTGGCAAGCAAGAAAGTTCCCCTTTCACAACCAAAATCTAAAAAAAAACCAAACAAACAAAAAAAAACCCCAAAAAAACCCAAAAACAAAACCCCACACTAAACAACCACAAACCAAACCAAAACCAGTCCAAAAATACACGCAGAACATTGTCACTGACTGAAGCAAATGTGCAAATGTGTTAGCTATATGGCCCTTCAGATTATTTTCAACGAAGTTTTCTAGAAATTTCTTCTAACAAGCAAAATAGAGAAAAAAGAAAGAGAACAATGCTTCACTGTCTTGCACGTAGTACAGCTCCAGAATCAGCAGGTAAATCAAGTCAAAACTTGGTCTAAAAGGTCTAATGAGCACGAACGAGCCCAGGAAGATCTGTCCCTGACACAAAGAGTCCTTTCTGCCCAAGCAGCAGAGGAACAGATTGTTCTGAACACCTCCAGCCAGCCACTCCTGGGCAGCAGATAGGCTCTCTCAGATGAAGCCTTTCCAGGTGACAGGCCTATGACCATCTGTAGGGTCCTTGAAACACCCATCTGCCCAAGGTCCCCAACATTTGTCAGCAGCCTGTCCCACAAGCACTGCCACAAGCTGCAAGGTATCTTCAGCACAGGGCAGGTTCTGGAACACCTGCTTCTCAACATGAATGCACGCAACAACAAGCAGGCAGATAACCTCTGCCTGCCTTCCTGTAGTCCCCAAACATGCCAAGGATTGGTATTTTTCCCAAGGTACCATGCAAGGTACTAGCATGCAGCCCCCTTCTGCTCCTGGCCACATGCTCTGATATTTGCATGTGTCATTAGTAAGGCAACTAAGTTCACTAACCAGCAAAAAACCAAGTTGGGGAAGAGGAAACTAGTATTTTTACTCCTTTACTCCATTTTAGTGAGCCGAATCAACTAGTCCAAGGATACAAGTAGAAAACTGAGACTGCCTTTCTCCAGCAGCAGCAGCAGCAGCATATTTATCCTGTGAAACTCCACACTGTACAGTCTGTGTTTCAGAAAACTGTATGGCTCTAACACAACATAATCAAATCAGCTGCAAAGAAGCATTTTCTCCCACAAAAAAAAAGTCTGATGAATAACAAAAAACAGGAGAGAAAGATTAGTATCTATCCAAAATTATTTAGCCTATTAGCAATGAGGAAACCAAAGAAACAAACAATTCCAACTTTCTTCTTTAATATTCTGAACCCATAAAATAGGAAGAAAAATATGGAGGTATCCCATTTATTTTTCCCAACAAATATTTTATTTAGCTTTAAATGAGAACTACAATCCAAAGCTATTTTAGCATCATTCAGCCAGTTTTTACTAAATTCAATACTGGTATGTAAACAGACTGCAAATACTTTTGATTATAAAATAGCTGTGGGTGTATTTTCAGGGTTTTTGGTGAGGGTTGTTTGGTGGGACTTTTAGTGCATTCTGGTTTTGTTTGTCTTCTTTACGGCAATTTATTACACATTAGTATTGGCAGAGACTTTTAGCCCGGTGTATAAAATATACCTGCCAGGAGCTTATTCATTCTTCTAATACTCTAGGTTTAACACCCTCCTCCAAAAAAACCAATGTTACTGGAAATAAGGCATATTCCTAAATCATTCTACTAACATATTTGGAAGTTTTTGATCAAGCAAGAACGGCCTGAAAGAACTTAACTATGTAGCTATGAAGTAGCAAAGAAACACCTACAAGGGTAGACTAAAACATGCTGAAATCATAAGCATTCATTCCAGCTTAACTACAGTAATGAAAAGAAGCAGAAACCCTGACTGCACAGCTGCACAACAAAGGAGAAAAAGGGGATCTGGATACACTTGATTTTTTTAAATTTTAACACAGTTCATCGGTAAATTGGTCAAATACAGTGATAACAGAGCACTTCCTCAGCAAACATGCTTTCATGGTAGATCCTGTAAAACTCAACAGGGGAACAGCACTTTCAGAAATCAGAAAGGGGGACTTAATGTCACCTACATGAGCTCTCCACAAGATTAATTTAGATTTTCTACTACTATTTTCCCATTTTTACCTGGTCTCTCTCCTGTTATCTCCTACAAAACACACACACAAAAAAATAAACATACCATAAACAACACGATTTTCCTAACACCTCTCAAAATGAACTTTGTTTACTTGTTTAGAAAAAAATATTTAGACAGGACTGAGTTTGAAATTGATGGTATCCACTGAACAACAGCACGCAGCTATTCTTAGGAAAGAATAAAGTACTAAAATTCCCAGCAGACCCTACCAGCCCCAACAAAGCAGACACTAAAGCAAGCTGACAAACACAAACTCCTGCACACTTAAGCTCAAGCCCAGGCCCGAGGCCTCCGGGGTGCCCACCCCTTCCAGACAGCTGCAGACAACTGAACTGAAACCTCCAAACCATTCATGCCACTGCTATGACAAAACATGACTTTGAAGGAGAAATTCCCCAGTGTTTTGCTCAGCCAGCACAGTCTACAATAAAGGGGAACCAAGTTAGGTGAGCACGCTAGAAGATGGTTAGCAAGTGAGCCCTCTCCACAGAAAAGCCCTGACACAGTGGAAATAAAAGCTTCTAAGAAGCAGCAAGGAAGCTCTGAACTGCCCTCTCACTTCCACAAAAGGGATCAGGAGGCCAAGTAACTGTACCTCATGGCCCAGAGGGGTGAGATGGCTCCGATAACCCCTCCTCTAACGGAGTTCTGGTTCGTCAGAACCCCCCATGTGAGAGGGTGGTGAGGCTCTCTGATGAAAAGCAAGGTATTTCCTAAGTCACCTGTGGTCCCAGATCACAGGATGGCAGCAACACTGCAGTCCTCTGATTCCACTTGCTATACACCAGGGAAAAAAGGGGCCTCACACTGTCTCATCCAATTACAAACCAAGGTTAGAAGAAGTCAGGAAATCAGGCCAGACTCCCCGGAAGGCTTCCTATAGGGCAACAGAAGTATGTGTCTACTTCTGGCTGCTGCAGTGATGCAGGCCCTAGAAAAAATGAAGCCTCTGAGCATTAAAAGTAATTAATTCACTGTTCAACTCTTATTCTGACTTTGTGGATGCTGGAAGACTCCTCTGCATGTATATATCAGCTCTTTCTTCTCTGTAAATACACCGTAGTCAAGTTTCAGCTCAGTCTAAAGGTGCCATTTTCAAAACTACCTATGGGATTCAGGCACCTTTTGTCAACCTGCTTGCTTTGGTTTTAGACTACATCAGGTTTCGGTGTTGTGGACTCTGACAATCTTTGTCATTTTGTCATTTTTTATCCTTTCCTCTTCAAAAAATTGGCTTAAAATTACTAAACAGAATGCCCTTCATCTCCTCTTGGGCACCTGACATTTCCTCAGTCCTCTAGGACTATAGACTGGAGTTCAAAGCAAATTCCACTAGGCTATAACCTGGTAGCACCAAAGAAGAGAGCACAAAGCTTTATCTGATAGAACAAACTTTGCAAAAAGACTCTGCTTACTTCATTTATCATAGATTCAGTAGTCTCACTGCACTTAGTCAAAAAAAGATTAAAAACTTACCTGTGTGAGTTCGAATATGTTGAATATAATTGTTCTTCCTGTCTGAAAAATAGGAGCACTCTGAGCAAGTATATACTTTCCTGGGAAAATGATTTCTTAGGTGTTTTTTCCAGTGATATTCACTGACAGTAGTGTATGTGCATATGGTACACTTGTAGACTCTCTCATTTTCCCCTGCTTTGTTGTGATGCTTCAAGTGAGCCAGATAGTGATCATATCTGTTAGTGTTATAGCCACAGCGATCACAACGGATTGGGCCCTTAGAGAAATCCACCTCTTCTGCAGTGCAGGAATCAGACTCCTTCACCTGTGCTTGCTTTTCTGCATTTTCTTCCACAAAGAATTTCTTAGCACTGTGAACCCTGATATGATGCACAAACTCCTCTTCCGACTCTGCCTCATACTGGCAAGGCTTACAACGAAATGGTTTGCTCTTCAAGTTCTTACACTTGTCCTCTGTGCTTTCTGGAGTACCCGGTGCTTCCAATGAGGCATCTTTGTCCGCACTGGGAGCCTTAGGAGGGGAACAAGCAGCTGGACCTTGAGTTTCCACACTAGGAACCTCAAGGGAGCTTAATTCCACATTTTCAGGTGCCTCACGGTCACTCTCTGCAGCCTGGGTATCTTCCATACCCTCTCCATCACTGTCTGAGAAGTTGCTGTCCCCCACCGTAGTCAGTTCTGCCATTTGTCTCTCTTCTCCAACCAGGTAATCACAGCAGTTGCCACTGACTTCTCCTGTCAAGGCCACATTTGCCAACATAATAAGCTGAGGAGCTGCCAGCTCAGCTTTAGAAAGGTCCTGCAAGTCATACATGTCATTGGACAATGCCATGCCAATATTAGAACTGCCAGGAAAGAGGCTGTTCCCACCAGACTGTCCCAGCACTTGAGTTGCCATGGCAGTAATTCTGTCGGAAGAGAAAAGGAACACCTGTAAGCACCTGAGTGTGGAAAAGTCTCCTCTGCTGAGTACCGTCGAAGCAGCCCTGCAGGGAACATCAAAAAACTAAAGCTCTTCGCTGAGCTGCTGGGGCAGCGGGAAGCAGAACCCGGAGCTGGGGGAGTCTCGTTACTCGCCCGAAGGGGCGGTGGGGCCCTTCCCGAAGCATGGTACAGGATCCCACCGTGTGGAGGACGGGTGGGAGGCGCTGACAACGGAGTCCCAGGGCCCAGGCGGGCTCAGGACAGGTGAGTGATCCCGGGCCGGGCCCTGCGGCTCCCGCCCCGCCGGACACCGGAGGGGCGCAGGGCCAGCCTGCGAGCGCTGCGGCCGGGCTCCGCCGTGCCCTGTCCGGCCGCGCCCGCCCCAAGGGCCCCGCCGGGCCCGCGGCCGCCAACAAAGGGGGCGGCCCGGCCCCGCGGCGACCTCCCCGCGGCCCGGCGCACATCCGCCGGGGGAGCCGGGCCGGGCCGTGCCCCCGCCACCCTCCCTCCTTCCCTCCCTCCCTGCCTGACAGGCATGCGGCCATTTTCTGCCTGCCCACACAAAGCGCCCTCCCCGCGCCGCCCCCGGCCCGCCCGCTGCCGCCGGCCGGTGGGGACGCCCGGCTTCCTCCTCCCCCCGCGGCGGGCAGGGCAGGGCAGCGGCGCCGGTGCGGGGGCGCGGGGCGGAGGGAGCGCCTCGGTACCGGCAAGGTCACGGCGGCCGCGCCCACCCGATGCCCGTCCGCGGGAGGGGGAGCGAGCGGCGCCCCGGGCCTGCTCCCGGGCCCCGGGCCGGCGGCTGCGCCCGGCCCGGCCCGGCCCGGCCGGCGACGGCTTCGCCTTCCGGCGGCGGCGCGGCCCGGCGAGCGCCCCCGCGGCCGGCGCGGCTCCTTAGCCGTGGTGCTGATCGCCCCGCGGCCCGCCCGCCCGGCCGCCCCCGCCCGCCCGCCGGCCGCAGATCAGCCCTGGACAGCGCCTCTCGCCCGGCTCCCGGCCCCCCCTCCCCGGGCCGCCGGGCCCCGCCGCACTCACTCACCCACCGGCGGCGCGGGGCCGCCCGGCCGCGCGGCTGCTGCGGGGCGGGGCGCGGCGGGCGGGAGGCGCTGCTGGCGGCGGCGGCGGGCGGAGGCGCCCCCGCATTCCAGCACACAGCGCGCAGCGGCGGCGCCGCCCCGCCCGCCCCCGGCAGGAGGGGCCGGGCCCAGCGGGGTCACCCGGCAGCGGCGGGGGCACCGGGCGGGTGGCGTGCGGCGGGGATGGGGCACCCGCCCGAAGAGAGGGTTCGTGCCCGGGGGCAGAGCTGGCGGCCGCGGGGTTTGTCCGTGCCCGGCCCGCTGCCGTGAGTTCCTTTGTCCCGTTCAGAGATGATAACGCTGATCTGACCAGCTTCGAGGCGGTGCCCGCGGCATCGCCTTCACGAGGCGAGTCCAGAGAAGGGCAACGAAGCTGGTGAAGGGTTTGGAGCACAAGTCCGATGAGGAGTAGCTGAGAGAACTGGGTGTTTAGCCTGGTGAAAAGAAGGCTCGGGGTGACCTTACCACTCTACAAGCAACTGAAAGGAGGTTGTGCCAGATGGGGTCGGTCTCTTCCCCCAGGCAACTAGTGAGGAGAGGAGAGTCTTAAGCTGCACCAGGGGAGGTTTAGTTAGATATTAGTCACGGAAAATGTGGTTAGACATTGGAATGGGCTGCCCCAGGAGGTGATCCTCGTCTCTGGAGGTGTTCAAGACTGGATGTGGCGCTTCTTGCCATGGTCTAGCTAACGTGGTGGTGTTCGGTCAAAGGCTGGATTCAATGGCCCCAGAGGTCTTTTCCAATCTAACTGATTCTGTGATTCACCCTGCTCCACCGTGTCATGGTCAAGGCCACTAAACTACTCAAATTGCTCTCAAAGCATAAAATGCCATATGCAACCACAGGACTCAAAACCTCCATAGATTGTCCTACTGTTCCAAAACCAGGGGAAACCCCCAAAAGTTGCTTTTGCAGAGCCCAACCATGCACTCACTGGCTGTAACAGAGAGCTCAATAACAGCATCCAGTTCTGTTTAGGTGATAATCCCAATCCTAAATGAGGAGCCCAAATTTCTTAGTGTTTCTTTCTTCTCTTGGGCACTTGCATAGCTTTTCACCATAAATATCTAAAAAATTTCCTTGGCCCTGAAATTCCTCAGGCTGAGCTGATTTCTAAATCTCAAAACTTTCAGCAGGAGCCGGTACCTCTGGGGCTGAATCACTGTGAGGCTGCAAAAACCCCTCTCTCTGTGTCATCTGGCCAACCTCAAAGCAAGCTGTGCTGCACCACCTGGTAGTGGTGAAGAGGCAGGGCCAGTCACCCCAGCTGGCAAAGCAGAAACATCTCTGAAGCTGTGTAAAGCAAATGTGATTTTTTTTCTAGGTACGAAAACAACTGGAGAATGCAAACTACATCAGGAAATGTTGAAGGAGCGTAAAGATACTTTGTTAGATACTGAAACTCAGAATCTAAAAAGTATCTGATCTGTTCCTGTGAGTAACAGCCCTTCTGGCCTGGACAGCAGAGATCTGGTGTGTGTGCTCGCCACTCTGTCCACCTGGCCCTACCTTAGCTATTTGTGTTTCCCAGGTGCAAGCTCCTTTCTTAGCCTCCATATCTGCCTGTCTGTCATTTTAATCATCCAGAAGAGAAATTCTGTAATATACGTATATTGTACTATTAATTTATATATATTTTTTTTTTATATTATGCTACAGATTTATTTGAGAGAGGTTGTCCTATAACCTTAACCCGAGGTCCCTTGCCTAGGCACCACATCCTTGCAAACTCCATGTATCTTTCCTCCCTCTTCACTGCTCTCAGGACACACAGAGTCGGTGCTTGGACCACAGCTGTGCTCTGGTATTAATGCAGAGGTACAGCTCTGTGCAGCTACCCTGGCAGAGGAACTTGAGCACATGGGGGGACAGACTCACATCAAAGCTTTGCCTTTATGAAATACATGGATGCTACTGGCTCAGATTACTTGGCTCCAAAACATCTAACCCAACTTCAGCTGGGTTCCAATTTCTGTAAGTAGTTTTGACATTGCCATTGCCTACACCTCTTCCTGCAGAACTTACCTTATTTGCAGACAGCACTTTCTTTGCTCAACACTCTCTTTATGCCAGGCAAACACAAAACATGCATTCCCCAGTGAAAAGCTCCTTTGAGATCTATGTCAAGTCTGACCCGTTCCCAAACCCCCTTAATTCTAGGGCTGTTCCATCAGATTTATAGGTTAAAACCCAAGTTACACTACTCCTAAGGTATGCCAGCAGTCAAGTGCAGTTCTCCAGTGCTTTCCAAAAAAATCCCATATGTGCACCCCAAGAAATCTTAGCAGCACACGGAAGTGGCTACACCGATTATTTCGTGGTCGGGATGCTTTCGAGCAGCTTGAATGTAGATAGTCCTGCAGTTAATATGTATCATGAAAGAAACGTTCCACATCAAAGCCTGTAATGCCTGCAAAAAATGCAATCATAAATAAAAACTTCTGCCAAAACAAGAAAGTTGACATTAACAGTCATATGGATTGTTTCCATCCTGCATCAGCTGGAAAGCAGGGAGCTGAAACTGTGTTTCTAATAGAAAACACACTTCAATATTAACATCCATCTGTTATAAAAATAAAGGCGCTGCATTTAGAATTGTTAAAGGAGTTTAGATGATTTGAGGTTCCTACGGGAGCTTTGGTTCTTTCCTTTGTGTATAGTTTCACAACCGGATTTGACATAAGCATCCTTTTAGGTTCATTGCCTGGAAGCAGGTTTTTTGCACTGTCTGGTTTTCCTCTTTTTTCTTTTTTTTCCTAGTTACCAGATTGCTTGCTGAAAGCACCACTTTTATGTTATCTTAATAGTATTTTAATGTTTATCATTTCACCAGAGATCTCTTTCACCTTTCAAAAACCAGTCTGACCAGATTTCTCAACTTTTGTACTCTGCAAGTATGCCAATGTGCCGCAACTGCCTGTGTTAATATTGTAAAATGTGTTTATGGTTCCAGTGTTCTAAAAAAATTTACTGGCAGGAGTAGATCCCATAAGCACTTGCTTTCACAATACAAACACTATTCAGAGCCTCACACCATATATACACTTGGCAGTATTGTACTCTGAGAGAAATCTTTTTTGGTGCTAATGGAGAAAAAACATTGCTGTCTGGGTTAAAAAAGGTCTCCATTTGGTTTGTTTTGCCTTGTTTACTACTTATGAAACATGTCATGCTTGAAGGTCAGAATGGGCCAAAATTTCAAGCTCTATGCAGCATCACTTATGTGATCAGAAATTCTTTCCTTAATCCTTTTGAACAAGCTCATTATACAGCTTTCAGTAGACACAGGTCTCATGATGAGAGGAATCTAATAATTATCTTTTTCTAAAGAGTCAGTAAAATTCTCTGACTCATAGCCAGTGTGGCACCTCCTCCCTCCTTCCAGCATGAAAGTTTCCACATCTGTGTGGTGAACAGGATCAGTAGAACAACACATATTAAAACTATTTCTACAAAAAGCTCCTTGTCAGTGACCATCACTGGTTTGTCTCACCTTACAAGGCCAGTGCAAATGCCTTGTTCTCACTTCTGTCTAAGAGGGGTGTAATTGGGTCAGTTTGAGGGAGTACGAACTTCCAGAAGGCTATCCACACTTAGCTACTTGCTCTTTGCTCTTTCAGAAAAGCATACAGAATAGATTGCATTTGTTTTGGCTTTGCTGCCTTCTTGGACAGCAGTTGATATTCTAAAGGGGCAAACTTTGGCAAAGGCATTATTTCATACAGTACAAAATATCATGTGCAAAGAAAGCTAAAACTCTTCAAAAAGATATTTACTGAAAGTTACCTTTTTTACTCACAGGGTATTTCTCTACAAGCAATCAGGCTTAATATTTGTACCTATTTAAACACAGCCTTTTAAAAACATCTTTAGGTTCTAACATAAGACTGTTTCCAACTGCTGTGTCTGGGATTTTACCAAGCAGTAAGCCCAGTGTTCAGGCTACCACTGCCAGACCTAATCCACCACAGCCATCTGACTCAAATCACGAACCTGGCACAAAACACATCCTGTCAAGTCCTGTTTGTTTCAAGATGCTCTGAATGGTTAATTTTGTGCCATCAGACTACACAGTTCCCATTTATGTGGTTGGTACCACATGATTTCAGTCCATGGAAGGGAGAGGCATTAGGTACCAAGTGCTGTGGAAAACGTGACCTCAAGTTTGCAGCTGAAAGCTGTGCAGCTGGGTGTCAGGGCTAGGCACATAGCACCTAATCCTCTGCAGCAATTCCTGGCTTCTAAAACTAAAGTTGCCCGAGTAACTGTTTGGAAGGGGAGGGTAATATTGTGCCTGGAATTACAGTGCCATAGCCTAAACAGACGTCCAGCTGCAACAACTCATAAAACTGTTTTTAAAAGCCTTTCTCGTATGGAAGCATTGGTGTAACTGGATTTGGGCATGTACATTTTTTGTCTTGGGTGATGACAGGATAGGGAATGGTGTGCCTGGTGTTTTACAGCAGTGCCCTGGATGAGCAACTGTATCTTAAGCAACAGCTCTCTGCACTTTGCCACTGGCTAATTAACAACAACAGGGATTATGTGGGGAGAAGATGTAATGTACAAATTGCTGGGTGAAAGGAAGAGCAAGGGAGGAGGAAGGCCCCCTGTAGGAGGAACATGTGGCTGTGTGGTGGGGCTCAGCTGACCACAGTTCTGACCCTTCATTTCCCCTTATGTCCCAGCAAGTCAAACTCTGTGTTGCATGTCTGCTCTCATTAAGTCCTGCTGGGAAGAGTCTGTCTTGTTCACCTCAGGTTCAGAAATCCCACCTAACTTTCCTAAACAACTCTGCATTTAAGCCACAGTCCTCTTGCTCCTGCTTCTCACCAGGCTTCCTGTGCCCACTGGCTTGGAAATGTCACTCAGCCAAACACATGTGGGATGCTCATCCCTTTCTTAATTGAGCCCTTTATTTCTCTGTTTCCTCCTTCACTGGGTCTTTGTTCATCTTTCCCAGAACAGCAGCCGCTGCCTGTTCTCCTACCTGCTGCAAGCACCAGCTCGCCTTCTGACAGCCCGGCAATATTCCACCGAGTTTGACTCTGGAAGATCTGTTCCTTTCCAATACCAGGGCCTGGAAAAGGGGTTCAGGACTGTAGAATAGCAAGGGTACTTTAAATCATGTGATAAGTCTAAAAAAAGACTTTAAAAACTTCCAGCATTCTCTCCAGACCAGCTTTCCAACATGTGCTGTTTGCACCAGCGCAACTCTTCTGAGGGCAAAAGTTTAAAACATTGCCTAAATAAACATATAAACCTTTCCACTTAGCCTCCAGTAATTGTTCAGTCAACAGAAACATCGTTTCACTAGCCTGAAATAATCCCTAAGAATCAGTGAAGTGTATGAGCACTTTCCCAAGCACACTCTCTGTGCACTCCCCTGCAATTGTATCAGCTTTTTCAAATGCTCAACATTGGCCATGCCATGGCTTTCCATGCTAGGAAAGCTGCACCATGTAGCTTAAGAGGACACACTCTTATTGTCTCAAAAAAGCACCCAGGGGTGTTTCTTGCCCTTCTGTTCTCAAAGTTATGGGGTTGCAGCACCTTCAAGAGAGGTTTCACTGGTGCAGTCACATTACTCAGTAAAACACTGGCTAAAGCTCAGGTTTAAGCAAGGCCTAACATTTCCTTTAAGTATGGAAAATGTAGTGCTCTACGCAAAGAAAATTACTTTCCTATTGTCCCCATTTTTTTTTCTTTACGGGAAGCCAGAAAAAAACCCGAAAAAGCAAAACAAAAGCTGTCATTAACAGCTGCCTTTCACCTTTGACACACAGATAAGCCTCAAGCCCCCATTATTAATGTCTCCCTTTTCACCCTTTTCCTTTAAGTATCTGCAGCTCATCTTAAGCTAATAAACCTCTCCCCACAAGTTAAGAAAGGAACCAGAAAACCCACCTCCCATCCATCCTTGCAGACCGATCCTTTTGTCTAAGGGACCTGCAGGAGGGGGATTTTGTCTTACTTGGGGTGAAACGCTGCCCAGTATGATCCATCCTTTTCCTCTTCCAGTATGGGCAAAGCATTTTTCAGTTGGCATTACCTTTCTGTGCTAGGAGGCTGTGCCTAGGATAAGTAGATCCTTATCCTCATAAATAATGATGCAAGAGCTGTCATACTGCCTTGAAGGAAAGCTCTGCCTATCCCAGTATCCTGACTCTGATGGAGGACATTAACATTAACACCTTCTCCTTCTGGAATTCAAGTTCTAGGGATTTTTCAGCAAGAAGTCATGTAGCTGATGTACTGTTTTTATGCAAAATCACCCAATCCTTTCCTTTTCATCTTTAGTTTTGGTCTTTAGAATGTGCTCTGGTACAAAGTTTCATAAACCAGATTGCCAGTGTTTCAAGGTGCATTGATCTCCGAGCTGGGGAGATTGTGAAAATTCATGGTCAGGCTGTGCATTTGGAGGGAGAGCAAGAGAATGGCCTGCACTGCTCCAGCAGCTGAACCAATACAATCTTCATAAGCCACATGCAGACCACGGGATGCAGCTGCTCCAGCCTGCTGCGGCCTCTGTGTACAAGAACACCCTCCAGTGTGCTGACTGGCTACACCAAGGCACTCTACATCTCTTTCTAAAGGTCTCTGCTGCTGACTGTTCCATGCCTGTAATTTATTTGTCATTCCAGGGCATGACAAATTCCTGTAGCTCAGCTGTCTTCCTGGGCCTCTCCTGACATGCTGTCCAAAGGTCATCAAACAATCTTCTCTCACCCACAGCCTCTTTGCTTGGAAATATGCCAAGCTGAGGCTAAGTGGTAGCACTCATGGCTCCAGGAGGCCTCTCAGGTGCTTAAGCAAACAGAGACTGGAGAGGCACAGATGCCTCGGTAGCAGGTTCAGGCTAGAAACACTCACTGGTTTCTGTGTGGGACTTCCTGTTCTTGCCTCCTCTTCTCAGGCTGAATGCCCTTGGAGGATGGTTCACACTGTGTTTCTCTCTCTCAGCTGCTGCAGAAAGGTCTGTTTCTCAGTTACGTCCAAAGCAGCTTTGCAATTTAAAAGTCAGCATCTTCCCAGACACTAGCTTCTCTTTAGCAGCTGCATCAGCTGGGTTAAAGAGAATGTATTAATATCTTAGGTGAAACTGGACTACCCGAGTCAAGTATGGTCTTCCTCTCATCACTTACATTTGCACATGTTTCAGCTCTATACACATTCACTTAGTTACAGCCTAATCCCGAGCTCCTTGTTAAAAAGGAAATAAATCCTCCCACCTGTTAATGTAGAATTAACCACCCAAGCCTGCCAATTCAGAATCACACTGCACTATGACCCAGGGGGGCTGGCTGATTTTCTAATAGTCAGAATGGGGGCAGAAAGGGAAAGAGGACTTCAGTGCTGACAGTAGTTGTCAGCAGCAGATGACAATTTGTGCCGGACAGGATCTCAGCAAAGATAGGAACAACCTTCTGAGCTGCTTCAGACTGATTCGAGCTTGTTTTTACCTCGGTTTCAGAAACAGCAGAGATCAGTTTGTTTCTGTTTATGCTAAAGCCACATAAATTCCTATGCTGACCTAACCTCCCTTTTCACTGCTACCAATTCTTTGCAAGCTGTGTGTCAAACTACAAAGAGCCCTGAACTGGTCTGACTTTGTTGAACACAAACCTGTTACAGTTCTAAGTCTTCCACTCTTGCAGTGCAGAAGACACTGAAGGCATTTTTAAAATTCACATCAAGAAAGTACTCATCCAACTCCTAGAGAAGAATGTTGATAAAGTAATCCCATGGTGAAGGTTAGCTCTGCAAAATTGTTCCAGCACAACATTTTATCTACATTCATTGCACTTTTTTTCCCTTTTTTTCCCCCCCAACTGTAATTGTTGTCTGTCCATTTAAGCAGATGTGATATGTTTACAGCTGCGAAATGACATGAAAATGACCACAGGAGCTTACTGGGAGATGAATAACCCCCATTAGACAGCAGCAACAAAAGGTATTCTGGATTGTTAGTAATTCCAGTGCTGCCTCAATAAAGATATCCCCACATGCTTGTTACAAGGACACGGGAGGCACAGAGAAGAAAGCTTACAGAAACAATGATGTCAGGGCTGTAATCTCAAGGCCAAGTCTCAGAGCACAATGACATCTAAATAAAGTTGCACAGCAAAGACTGAATAAATCTTGATGCCAGGGAAGTCAAGGCAAATGCAGGAAATGAGGAAAAGTTCCTTATGCAGTACTACAGAGACTCTTGTCTTTAAGCAGGCAGTGATTTGTCTCCTCCAAATTTCACAGTGGGTATTTTGAAGTCTGAATTATGGAATGGCTCAGATGGCACTGATAGCAAAAGGTGTCAATTCATACTACTGGTAATTGCCTGTAGGACTTAATTTTAGACATGCAGGAAAATTCAGTAAAATAATTCTGATACAACAGCTATTAGAACTGCCTACTATTTCCTGCTGTTGTGTGAGAAGAGGGAACAGGCAGGACATACTAGGACACAGACTTCCCCTGCAAGCTTCACTTTGGCCTACTTGCTACCCCTTGTCATATTTGGCCTTCTCTGTTCATTCTAAGTCACACTGCAGAAGGAAAGAAACATGGATGCAGGGCCAAGTCACCTTTCTTCTGCTTGGCATTTTTAGAAGTACCTGGTATCTTTAAACATACATCTACCTGCAGGATCTGCAATGGCATGACTGTGGAGTGGCTGAGCTAGCACATCCTCGGCCAGCTTCCTGGTGCTACAAGTCTTAATCATTCCTAAGTTAGGATGGAGAGAATGTTTTCAGGTCTTCTCCTTGCTGCCAGTTCACCAGCTCAAATCCCCAGCTGTCATACTGTACTTTTGACAAAAATGCTTTTCTGACAAAAAGCTAAAAAAAAAGTCTTTCCACAGACATACTGCCCACAAAGGTCAATTCACAGCCTGACAGTTGTGTCCCTTGACTTCATCACTATCTACTCCATCCATTCCCAGCTCAATGCACTTTCTACAACTGTTTGGCCTTTCCTTGCTAAAGAAACATTGACCCCCAGCTGGAACAGAGGGAACCACAAGATGGAAGACAGCAGGAGATAAGATATACAGGCCACAGAAACTGAGTCTGCTGATTATTTTCGCTAGCATCAGCAAATCACAGCTGCAATAGAAAAGGAGGTGTCAGAAAGTGAAGACTACTGCAGCTACACACAATATTAGGAAAGCAAAAGGACTGGCTGCAGAGGAAGGCCTCAGCAAAATATGCCGAGCGATAAGGAGCCGCTCCCACACAGCACTCAACCCCGAGCTGCCCCAGGAGGTATGAAAGGAGAACGAGGGACCTGACATTATGTTTCAATAGACACAACAGAACACAAGAGCATTGTCTGCTGGTACAGATTGCATTGCTGTGAGATTTTAATGTTTTTGTGGATTTGCTCATACGCCTTAATTCACAGGCAGCTGGGCTACTTCTCCACCACAATCACTGGTTGATAGGGATTCTGAAAATATTAAAATACAAGTTTGTTTTAGTAAAGAAGAAAAAATACATCACTTTTAATCGGTGCTAAGTGGACAACAGTCTGTGCAAGTACTGCATTTTCAGCTTTTAGACAGCTGTGCAGGCAGGTAGTTATTACTTGCTACTTTACTTCAGTAATTTCTCTGTGCAACAACTCCTAGTGCTGGAAATCGTACTACCTGGCTTAATTCCCTTTTCGGAATTTAATGATGTAAAGTGAGGACCATAGAAGAATTTTATTTTTCAAACCAACCACCTACTGTCTTGCCTTGGTGCTAAGTCAAACACACACGGCACGCAGGGAAAAGAGCAAGGTGCACAGCATGACACTCCACAGAACTCGCCAAGATCTGACCTGGCAGCTGAGTCACAAGAAAGAGCAGCATGGAGAAAGCTTATCAAGCCTATCTCTGTCCATTTTTTTTTTTTTTTTTTTCATCACATGCTTCATGGGAAGTCAGCCATAAAACCAGGAGTTTTGTTTCTGTAATGTTTTAGCTTTGTGTGAGGATGTAAGCCTTGTCAGAGTACAAGCAGTTCTGGTCCCAGGTACCACATAGAATTGCAACTATCTACAACAGCATTTAACAGTTTGAGCATTTACATATGCCTTACAACTATGAAGCTGCTGTGAAGATGCTGCCAGAACCCTGCCCAGGAGCAGAAGGGAGACTAGGACTTTCCAGATCTGATGCTCAGGAAGGAAGCTCAAAGTCTCAGAAGTATGAGCTCTATACTGCTGTCCATGAGTTCCTTTCACTCAGGAGCATCAGCAGCATTTGTTGAAGGAAACACTGACAGCAGAATTTGCAGGCTCCCATTTAACCCCAGTTTACACCTGCCAAGATTATATGCTCTGTGTAGACCATGTCTCTGTTCAGCAGTGACACATCCTCTGTGTAAGAAGACAATACATCAGCTTAGGCTATCCCTGTGTAGAATTCTGCTCTCTCCACAACCAGCAACAGCAGCAATGACCATAAATTCTTTAGAAGGGTTCAGCTCACCACCGTGTATAACGAGGAACATGCTGACATAATAGCTTTTCTGCAGACTCAGATCCCAAGCCCTGATCTACAAGAAAGCCTTCAATTCCTTATAGGATTCAGTATTTTGCTACTGAAAACATAATCAATACAGTAACTATTCCCAGTATTGTTTTATTTTATTGAAACAACATACAGCTTACCCACTTTGCATCTGGGCAGAAAAGATGATGTTATTTACCCAGGAAGTAGGTGATGAGACAGAGAACTCTGAGAAAACAGACAATGCCATCCCTGTAGGCCTCAAGACAGTGATTTAAAGACAAAACCACTCCTTATTCACTTATTTCATTCCTTTATGAGGGAAGGGCAAACATATCCAAACAGATTCAGAAGCTATAGTAGACTTATGTATCATATTTTTGCACATTTCATGCAGAAACTGTAAATACATAAATACAAATGAAAACATTGTCTAAAACATTTTATACCATACTGGAATTTAAAACCAAACTTCAGCTTCCAACTACCCAGTTAGAAAAAAATCCAATTTCATTGTTATGCAGTTAGTTGACAAAGCAAATACTGACTATGACCAGGCTAACCTGAATACACTTAGAAATAAGTAAGAACTCCATATTTAAAATATATTCTTCTGCTACACTTTGTTATAAAGATAAGAGATTTACCATGAACTTCTTATCATAAAAGGTAGAGCTTTCTAGGAGGCCATCAGTAAGGTCTTTGTCACTTCCCTTTTTAGGTTCACAGTGCAGACTATTAACGCAGTTATTTTCCCCCAGCTCTCGGGTAGCTGTGAGAAGCAAACCCCAATTTCACCCTCAAGTGAAATTCTGAAAGTATCAAATGAAATTGATAATACTTTTAGTACAAGAACTTTTTCATGAAGAATTTTTTTGGCTGTTGGCTCCATAAAGATTTCTGGGATTTGCTGGTTTGGTTTGCTTGTATATTTTTTTCTTTTCTTTTCTGATTTTCTCTCTTTTGGTTGCTTAAGTCATACACCGAACTTGGGTGTTAACATATTAACTAATACCTTCTATACTCATGAATGGACATGGGTTGCTTTTCCCTGAGTCATGCTGAAGTCACTTTCTTAGACTAACCAGACCTACTTCATCTCCTTGAGGAGCTGCAACCTCAATCAGCAGAACATTGCTTTGATTTCGCTGTAATAGCTGATATCACAGTATTTTCAGACACAGTATTTTCACATGGCTGAAAGACAATGCTTCTCTGGCTGCTGTCAGCATATGTGAGCTGTGCCTACACGAACACTTCTACACGCTGTTAGAATGCGGTCTGGAGAAGAACTGGTGATCAAGCATTCTTCACTCTTTCCTTCTCCACACAATCCTGAGAAATTTCTCTGCTTTTCATCCAGCAATGCCTCTTCTAGGAGAGAAGTCAACCAAGAACTGTATGACACTTCACAGAGGCCCCAAAATATCAGAACAAAGCCAGGCCTCTCTGCTTCTCACTCTTCAACAGCATTTCGTTTTTTTTTTTTTTTTTAAGCACATTTGGGGAAGTTTACATCCTGTTAGATATCCAATTTCCTTTCTTAGCTTAGTATCGAGGCCTGCTGTGTCCCAGGCATTCCATCATCTTTGCATTAAGAATATTCACTTCCCTTTTGCAATGAGCACCTTTGGTTTACTGTGCCCTGGACAGGTGATGTAGCAGGACAGACCATTCACATTATAAGTTTTCACAGCATTGCCAACATCCACCATTAAAAGGAAAATCTGTGGCTTCAATGCAGGCAAAACATCTGTAATCATCTGAATTTAAATTACCTCAGTCTTCCAGAAAAAGGTCTAGATTTCCAGATTTTTTTTTTTACCCCAAATAACATATAGACAAAGTCCCCCAGGTTTGTACAGTTACCTTGGATAAACTCTATAACATGAAGAATCCATGAATCTGCACATTTTTGCTCCAACAGTCACATAGCACAGATACAAACATACTAATGTTAAACTCTTTACACACAGTTTTGCTCTTGTCCACTGAGGAAGACCTCCAACATTTACTGCACTTACAGTAAAGCTCACATTAATTCTGCAAAGGCAAACAAAAGTAGTTTCAAAGAACAGCACTCCTTACATATCAGGTAGATGCTGGACTACCAGTAAAGAGGAAAAAAATTAACAGGAATTCTGGACCAAATGAAATGAAGCTCAGAACACAGTAGTAAGATCCATGCTTTGAAAATCTAGTAAGGATGTCGTTGCCATAATGACTCAAGTACAGACAGATACACAGTCACTGTAAAATCATTCTTCTTGACTTGGATGAGCTTTTTCTGTAGGAGATGCTGCTGATTTGAAATAGTGGATGCTCTCTTAGTGGATGACATCTGTGATACCCTAAACAGCAGTGAAAATCCACAGAGAAAGTGAGGAATTCTTTGCCTAATCCTTCATACCTCATATCCACTTCTGAAGTATACTACTATTAAAAGAAGTACAAGTACACAACAGGATTTTATTCAATTACTCTGATGTAATAATGTAAGGATTTCATCTTCGCTTTGTGCCCCCAAAGCCTGAAAAAAAAAAAAAAAGTCAGCTCCACCATGGCCTTTCCATTGAACTCTCTAGTTCTAAAAAAGCTAAAGGTGGCAATGGAAATGAGGTAAACATATTCACATGAAGCAGAACAGCAAGCAACTGAAGGCTGACTGGCCTGGAAATTATTCTGCTCTTGCAGATTAGACAACCTGCATTCTACAGAGAACATGTCTGTGCACGTTTGCTAGAGAAGAGTACGTGTAGTGCTCATCAGAATGGAAAGCCTTAAACTAATGCACCTTGCGAGTGAAGACAAGCCAGATGCTGATGGTGCCATGCCTACCACAGGCCTGTGGGGAATTTCACGCCCTACTTCCATAGGGAATAGAAGGAAGGGACATTGTTACATGCCATCTACACTAAGTGGTAAAATAAAACAAGGATGCTTGTTCAACTGTAATTAACATATGTATGTTTTTTATAGGTCAAAGTCTCTTGAGCTTCAGGAAATAAAAAGGTGTTTTGCCTTACCAGTAGCAGTTCTTGTTCCTGAACTGCTGCCTTCTGTGGAATTCCTTGAGTACCCATGCATAGGAGGTACAGCTGTGGTTTCTGTCCACATACTGTGATAAGAGGAATGTGGCTGTGCTCTGGCATGAAACACAGTAGAAGGAAGGCTTCATTAGTGGCTTTTGGAAAAAAATAAGAAGATACCATTCCAAACAAGAGAACTGCACCTCCAAGGGAGAACGGTAAGCATTTATTTCAAAGCTGGAAATATTCCTATTTAATGTAGTTAACACACTGAGAGCAAGGACATCCAGTGCTGTGATATCATAATATGTAGACTTTCAAAAGGAAATTAAGCTTTTTTCTTCAAAATAAGGAATTCTAACAATTGCAAATGAGGAAATTTTTCTTTCTGAAATTTTGATAAGAAAGAAGTTTGAAATCTGAAGTTTAAATGCATTTTGGCATCACCTACATCCCAGCCATAGTTGGCAAGAGAAAACATCCTTTTGTTAACTCTTTTGAAAAGGTCCTATCAGTAACACTAACATATCATGGTCTTTGACTCACTCACTTAAAATTACTTGCTTCCATGGATATGGAATTTCCTGTTGTTGAAATGTACAAACAGCTCTCTCACACTTCCTGGCACCAGCATTTTGCAGCACATAATTTCAACAGCCTAAGAAACCAAACTAAATAATAGTGGACCAAAGACTGTTTTAAACAAAAAAAAAGCCCAGGTTAGGAAGCTTGTTTATGTATTTGGATTTACTCACTTAGATCTCTAATCTTGAACAATAATTTGTCCTACTGAAATGGGGGTGTGTATAGAAATCAGGGAACAAACCATATGTAGTTACTACATAAATAGAATGCCTCAACAGAAGAGCCATGTATTTAAGCCTTAAGATATACCAGGTCAATAAAAACTGTAACACATTACACCTTATAAAAATTCTCAGCAGAATTAATTTAAGGCTTCTGTTATTAAAAATAGCCCACAGCTTTACAAGGCAGATGGTTAGCATACACTCTTGTCCATATATCTTACTCTCTAATCTGTTACATTTCTACAGGAATCACCTTGATACTTAGGCAAGTCCTTTAATAAATAGAGAAAACTGCTTAGGCTCTGAAGATTCCCTGCAGGAATCTCATATTTTCTCCATTGAAGCCTAAAATAGCAGCAACTGCTCTCTTTAAACTGTTAAATCTAAAAATTATGCACTCTAAATGTCTAAAAGCCTATATAAAATATGGCCATCCAGACTTATTTTAGGAAAGATGACACTGATACAAGAGATCCATATACAGATGATTATATGCTTAATATGACTATGTGTGTTTTAAGGCATTCTGCAGATAAATTGTTTAAATGCTCAATTTAAACTTGCAGGCCATCATGCCAGATCAGAGGAAGCAGAATAAAGTATCTCAGCCTTTCTAATTCTGCCTCAGAAACATGTTTGAAATGTCTCTGGTCCTGGAGCTACAAACTGCTGCTCAAAATTCTTCTAGTGGTAGGATTTTATAATTTGAATAACATGTAGAATTTTATAATCTGAATGACATGTAGGATTTTATAATCTGAATGACACAGGTCTGAAATCTTACTGCCAATATAGTATATGGCATAGCCCCTGAAAGCTTAAATGCTTAAAATCTGATAGTATGCATATTTTACCTGTGACTGCCTGCCAAGTAGCCTAGCAAGCTTCCTGCTCCTAATCCAGTCCAAAATCCTGGTCCTGAACTGGTTCCATGATGGGAATGAGTTCCAAAGCTGTTGTCATCTTAAACAAAATAAAAATAGGAAGCATAAGTTAGTAACAGACTAATCCTCAGGCCAGCTGTTGCAACAAAATTCTCTCCTGTTAAAGATAATGGAAAATTAGACAACAAAGTGCTCCTGATTTCAGCAGATTTTCAATCAAGCTTAACTTGAAAGGCCTCACATTTCAGAAAGCAGAACACCCCCTACAAACCAACATCACAATAAAGAGTTTTATGTTAAAAATCTCCTTCCACTTCATTTCACAGCCCTGGAATTTGCAAAACATGGAAGGAGGCCCTGCCTGCTGATCTATAAACAGACAAGTTAGATTAAAAATAGAAAAGGAAACTAAGAAAGAATAAGCTGCTGAAGGTCACCGAGCAGGCCAGAAGCAGATGCAGGAACACAAATCAAGTAGGTAACACTGCAGAGTGAGCAAACCACAAAGACACAGAGCTCCTAATCTCACTGAGCACAGCTGCACAGTTGGAGTCACAGTGGCTCAGTGTAACACTAACATTACTGGTATTGTTCCTGGTAATCCTAGTCTGGAACTTGTTATCAAAAGCCAAGCTAACTGCAACCACATTGCAAAGTTTTCATTATGCTTGAGTCGCCAAGCTTGACAAATACCTTGATGAAACTGCAAGCATATCAAGTAGGTTGTGAGGAAATGAGAGTCACGAATTTTTGGCCATGTGACCTGCACTTAACATGAGGTTCCGAGCCAGAATGAATGTTTTCCATTTAGAAAGAAAAAGAGAAAGTACAAACCCAAAGTAGAAAAATTTTCTGGTCTAGCAGAAATCATGGATGCAAGAATAAGCTCAACCATGGGCTTAACACATAAGGAAGTATAAAAAGGACTGAATTAACATGCCCACCTGAACAAGTGGGTCAGAGACGACATAGGTAAAAATTAGAGGGCCTCGTCTGCCTTCAAACTGATATGGGTTGTTTGAAGTCATAGAATATAAAACAATAATGAAATAATCAGTTTCAGTCTAGACTGGATTTGATATTGAATTTAATTTTGAATGTGTGGGGAGAAATAGAAACTCTCATTGGGATGATATACCATTAAATTATGCTGATTTGGAACAACAACAAAAAAATTACTTAATTTACTGCAAAAACAATCTTAATCAGAGATGAACCATTTGTTCAAAAGCATCATGACTGAACACTGACTCAGAAAACTGAGTAATTTTTTTCTTAAATATCTAGAGTAAACATTAAGAATCATGTCAAAGAACTGGGAGAAAGCACAATTTAATTAAGATAGTCTAGCTAAACAAGTTCCACAGGACACATTCTGCATGTTAAGGGGATTTAAAATGAGGCAAATTAAATATTAACAGCAATATGTGAACAACATTGCTTTTCATTACTGTCCAGGTTTCCAAAGACTAATACATTCCTGGAACACATGGACATACATATTCAGAGATGTGCTTTTGCTCTTTTCCCACAATGTAAGGCAGGCACTGAATGTATGAAGTAGCCTAACAATTATTTTTAATCTGGCTCCACATTTCAGTTTTCCTCCTTACTTTGCCTGAAATCTAAAGACAAATCATTGACATGCCTTATTAAAAGCATCACAAGCTAAGCATTATATGGCTCTCAATGTGCATTTTAAATGTCTCAGTTTTCAGCAATCCTCATGAAAACATTCTCAAGGCCCTGCCCTTGCTAGATTTGTGACTCCTGCCAAGAAAAATGCACTGGAGCAATTAACTGACACAGAACTGAACAGAAAAAAAACAATTTAAATAACCCTTCATTGT
The DNA here is from genome assembly GCF_048771995.1 of Taeniopygia guttata. NCBI lineage: Eukaryota > Metazoa > Chordata > Aves > Passeriformes > Estrildidae > Taeniopygia > Taeniopygia guttata. The sequence continues at coordinate 44,014,688 of NC_133028.1, read as the reverse complement.
TTCTCCTGTGCCCAGTGTGACAGAGCTGTGTGTCATGGCCAGGGCTCCTACTGACCACGACAGTACAGCCAGTGCCATGCCCACATATGGCCACTGATGCCCACACAGCACAAACATGCAAAACAATTTGCAATGCCAACAGATTCCCTTTAATTTTCTGGTGCAGGTACAGCTGAAAGTTTCTGCTGTGCATGCCCAATCCAAAAGAATTATACTGCACCCTCTGTTGGCCAAGCCGTTTGAACAAAACTCAGAGAAAACATTAATAAGCATGATTAAAATACAAACCTTCAACTAATAAACCTAATCCTTGCTACATATTTTCTTGCCAAAACCCCTTCTCTAGTAACAAAAAAAGAGAAAAAAAAAATTATGTAACTTGTGAGAATGTAATTTAAGTTCCAGTTCCAGTGCTGTGAGCAGCTTGCATGTTTACAGGGTTAAATTAGTCAGACACCAGATGAGTAATGTTTATTTCCCTGAGACACTATGACGGCCTAAGGCAGATCACTTATTATATGACAGAAGTCACCTGTTTTCTGGGAAAAGAAAAATTGCCTCTTTTCCCATCAGCAACCCTGTCTCTGCTTTTGTAATTTTCAACTTCAGATGAAAGGCCCCACATGAGATTCAGATGCTGTACCCTCTAATGACAGTTCTGCTCTGGGAACCAAATCTTTCAGCTGCTAGGACTACACTGAAGCTCTGTTAAACAGAGGACTGGTACATGATACTCCATCAACTGCTTTGTGAATGAAATCAGGGCTGAAAGGCTGTTCTCTAAAGTTTCAGAGTGCTCCCTTGGCATGGGTTTGTTTCTGCCTGTGCAAGAACATTCTCTTTCCTAGATTGCCTATGACAATTTTTCTCCCTGTCACAATCCTGCTATTTCACAGGTGATGAAAAGAATGCTTGCAGAGCATGGGGAGGTAGTTTTTCAAAGGTTCAAAAGGGCAGACTGCCCTGAAAGCCTGTGGAAAGCCAAGCTCTTATTTCCTCTTTTGAACAAAGAGCAGAATACAAAGCTGACCGTAGGCTCTGCAGCCAGTTCGGCAGTTGCCTGCAAATGCTGTGGTTTAACTCTATCCCACCTTCCCTTACCACAGATAAAACAGGACAATCCTGCTCACCCGTTTGAATACTGTAAATGGCTCAGAGCCCTACCTGTGAAGGTGGACTTAAAACCAGGAGGAGGAGGTGTCTGCTGACTCTGCCAGAAGGGCCGAGAGAAGCCATCATTGCCCCCAGAACTCTGCTGAGACTGCTGGCTGCTGAGGAATAACTTGTATACTCCAAAAGCAAGAACGAGAAGAACAATTACAACAATTGCTCCAGAACCAAAATCAGAATAATCTTTCCTTGACTGGTAATAGCTAGAGCCAAAGCTTCCAGAGTTCTTCATTTTCCTTTCACCTTCTGCAGTCAGCTCTAGCTTGAACAGCAAACTACAGGAGCCTCTCAGTATGTAAGGATCATCTGGGTAATCGTAGCCTTCACAGCTCACTTCCATTTGTCCAAAACGGTAGGTATTTTCCAGGTCTGCTTTGCACTGCCACTGAAAAAATAAACACAGTACAAAGTAAAACACACTGCCCCAAAGATGAAAACATCCATCTGTTTCCCCACATATGTGCTGAAATAAAGCAGTAATTGCTAACAAATCATCTACAGGCCATAAGTAAGAAATCTCTGTGTGCTCCTATTTTGAAAAGGAGTAGGAATTTGATGCTTAAATGAACATTAAATCCTAAAACTTAAGAACTATCTTATCTTTCAGAACACTAAAGAATTCAGCTCTGGAAGATTTCACTTTTTCTTCACTGAACACTTTTTCAAATATCCCTTCCTAAGATACAGCAATACTTCTAAAAATGTGCTGTACCCTGTGCAACAGTTACATAATAAATGCCTGTCCTGTGCAAACTCAATGGCAGCTACAGAAACATAACACATGAGCCGGAGATCCAGTGCACCATTGTGTCCATTTGTGTCTGTGCAGAAATAAAAAGAAACTGGGACAAACATCATTAGGCATCCATATGCAACATTTAACAATTATATTGGGAATTCTCTGGTTGAACACAGGCGGATCCCCAGGCTCCCGTTCCCTTGAGGTACCCAAACACAGAGAACTCTAGTGGCACATGACATGCATTTTGGAGAGGAAATAAGAAAGTAGTTGTCTCTAAATTAGTAATTCAGTACAGCAGTACCAACTGCCAATTAATATTTGACTGTTCTTTCACAATACTGAATCAGTTTTAGCAATTACTTTCAGCCTTGATTCCTGGTTATCTATTGACAGCAGCATCTTTAACAGCTGAGAGTCAAGAATTTACTGACTAGCACTTACATCCTAAGGTGCAAGTGAAAGTCAGGCAAGTCTGAAATCTAGTTTTTAAAAGGGAGAGCTGAAGTGAATCAAATATTAAGAAGCCCTTTCTTACGCTAATAAAAAATGCAAATTCACACAGCAATAATAATTAAAAAGTATCCTCTGGAGTTTGCAAGAGTTTGATTTTATAAACTTAAGCACCATTTTATTTAAAACCAACAAAGGTCATGCTTTTACATTAGCTCCTTCAAAGACAGATCAAACACATAACTATAGTAGTTCTCAAAAATCCAAACCTAAAAGTATTTAGGTTAAGTTTCAGCACAAGAGTTCATCTAACAAAAAGCATCTGAACCGACAACCTAGCTCACTGCTCTTTGCTCCTTCAGAACTTACCAACTTGGGGGAAAGTAATTTCATAAACAGTTTAGTAAGTTTTAAATAGTTACCTGTACATCATAGCCATCCCATCCTTTGTTGTAACACTGAACAACCTCGGGGACATGGGAACACCCCGCAGAGCCTCCTGTGCACTGCAGCTGAGGGATCGAAGCTGTCCGCCTGGATGTTGTGTATTGCCCTCTGTGGAGAGTGAGCACCTGAACGTCCCGCAGCAGAACCTTCCCTGAAACAGGCAGCACAAAGAATCACATACTGCCCCAAAGATGAAAACATCAGTCTGCTTCCCCACATTCCGCTGGGAAAGACCTCTGTGATCACCGAGTCCAACCTCGAACAAAGAACCCTATCATGTCAACCAGACCACGGCACAGAGTGCCACGTCTAGCTTTTCCCTAAACACCTCCAAGGACGGTGACTCCACCACCATCCTGGGCAGCCGATTCCAATATTTGATCACTTCATCCTACTGCTCGTCAGAGCTTGTGCAGGAGCACTCCTCTTGGCTACCAGGGCCTCCTCTCAGGAGAAGGCTGGCGCCAGAGGCCGAAGCAGTAAGCCTGCACGTTTACGAGACGAAGCTCTAGGAAGCACCAGACGACCGGAGAGAAATATGGCAGGGTTCCCCGTTTCCTTCCGAGGCGGCTCTGGGCTACCCCTGGCAGGCAGACAGCCACCGCTGACCGCGGCGCGGATCACTGCTCCGGTACAAGCCGGTTTAGAGGGAGCCCGAACCCAAACACCTTCCTGGCGCGGACCCCGGCACAAGCCCTTCTTTCCCCGCGCCGGCCGCCGCAGTGCCGGGCCGCGAGGAATCGCCAACGCGCCCGGAGAGCGGCAGGGGCGGCTGCGGCCGTGCTGAGCCCCTTATCCCCGCGGGTCTCACCCGGTCGGTCCCAGCCCAGCGCGGGCCCCGCGGCGGCGCAGAGCAGGAGGAGCAGGCGCGGAGCGAGGCCGGCCATGGCAGCACCGGGAGCTGACACCGTCCGCCGGGGCGGTGCTCGCGCCGGAACACGCGGGGCGCGGGGGAAGCCCCGCCCCCAACGTGCCGTGGGGCCAATGGGCGGCGAGGGCGCGGCGCTCCGCGAGGGGGCGGGGCTGCCGCCGCGGGCCCTGCGCGCGACACGTATGAGCGTCGCGGGGCCGACCCGCGAGGGGCGGGGCACGCCCCTGCTCCGTGCCGGAAGCGGCTTCCGCTTCCGCGCGGCATTTCCGGTTCCTGGCGCGCGCCTCTCCGGTGCCGCGCGGCTGGCGGGACGGGCGGCGCCATGGCGGGAATCAAAGGTGCGCGCGGCGCGGCCGGTAACGGCGGGAGCGCGCGGGGAGGGGCCGGGCGGGCCCTCGGGCGGGAGCCGCCGCGGCACCCCGAGTGTCCCAGCGCCGCCGGGGTCCGCGGGGGCGGTCGGTGCTGTGCGCGGTGCGGTGCCCCCTTCATGTGGCTTGGGTTTGTTCTCGTTGTAGCGCTGATCAGCCTGTCCTTTGGGGGAGCGGTCGGACTGATGTTCTTGATGCTCGGATGCGCCCTGCCCCAATACAAGTACCGTGCACTCTTTTTCTATTCTTCTACTTTTTTCTGCGGCTGTAACTTAAGAGGAGTCCCGCTTCCATAATGGTGGATTGATGAGTTATCTCTGTGTAGGAGGGGCCTCTGGTTTTTGTGGGTTTTTTTCGTGGTGTTTTTGTTTGTTTTTGTTTTTTGGTCTTTTTTTTGGCTGGTTGGGCTTTTTTGGCTTTTGCTTCAAAAGATTGTGGTGGGAACAAAAAGAAAGACCATCCAGGATTTAATTAATCCTAAAGAGTAATAGCAGCAAAAGTTAAAGCACCAGGCCTGGCTGCAAACCGTGAAAGGATGCATTGCCCTGACTGTCTGGACTGGTGTCCCGCTGTGGCTGACCATCAGACAGCAGCATCTCCCGAGGTGGGCAGCAAGCGTGGCTTACCGGGGAAGGATTGGCTCTTTCTGTGGCTGCCTAGGGGCAGCTGGGCTGTCGGTGACTATCCTGTGATCCTTGGCTGTGTCCCACACTTGCAGTACAGCATCTCGAGTAATTGCAGCTGCCATCTGTACTTTCCTGACATCGATTCCTTTCTCTTGGCTTTCAGGAGATGCAAAGTAGCAGTTCAAGTGCTCAGATAGTAAGGCCTATGGCTTTGACTCTTTGCAAGTGAATGCTGACTTTACAGAAAAGATTTTAAATTTACTTATTCACTATTGAATAAATACCAAGTATCCTGTTGATAGACCTGTTATTGGTTGTGAATTGCAGTTTCTACATATATGACTAGAATTCCTAGGCCAGCTTTCTTTTGTTATGAAACCAGTGCTAGTGACACCCTTGGGAACGGGACCTTTATGCAGCTGCCTTCAAACAATGCAGTAAAGTTTTATTGAAGCAATGTGCACCTGTGTTTGTGTGCCTGAGAAATCTAGTCTGGGGTGCTCCAAGGGTATCTCTTAAGTACAACTGGCAGGATAAACTTGGAGTTAAGCTCTCCTTGTGAGGTGGCATTAGATTTAGGCTTGGGTAGTGAAATCTTGCTTTGTTAATATCCTGTTGGTGAACTCTGCTGCCGCTGAGGTCAGCTGAAGCCACTCACGCACATGGTCTGTTAGATTAAGGTCAGTTCATTCCAAGGCAAAGGATTTGACTTCTCTGGGCTTTTCTGTCTTTCCTAAATGGGAATGCTGATGGGGAAAATGCCTTGCATTGATTTTAGGAGGAGCAGGAAGTAAACCCAGTTAACTAAAACTTTTCTTGTCCTTTCTTTTTCAGCCAGTACTGGCCACTGTTTGTTCTGTTTTTTTACATCCTCTCTCCTATCCCGTACTGCATAGCAAGAAGATTGGTAGATGACACAGATGCTACAAGTAATGCCTGCAAGGAGCTGGCCATATTCCTTACAACAGGCATTGTGGTCTCAGCATTTGGGCTGCCCATAGTGTTTGCAAGAGCAGAACTGGTTAGTAGTATTTCAACCTGTGATTGCTTTTTTTTTTTCTCCCCAGAAAACTTTGTTCTTTGTGTTTGTTTGTTTATTGAAGGTAAAGCTTTCATGCACTAAATAACTTATTATTACGTACTTTCGGAACCAGAATAAGATTTTTTTTTTGGCAAGAAAAATCAATATAGAAATGGAAGTGTGGCAGAACATTGTGATTGCCAATTGCTTTACGTGGTCATGGAATAAAGCCTAACAATGCAATGCAGAGAAAATGAGACAGAAAATACTGTGAAAGCTTAACAGGGAAGTAATCAAATATGGAAGTATAAAGAATACTTCAAAGACAATTTGTGGAATAGCTGGGCTAAAGCAGCATGAATAAACAAACAAAAAGAAGCATTTTTATACTCGCCATAAATTATATTTGAAGTGATATTGGTATAATTTTCTTCAACTTCCAAGTTCTCATTACTTATTTCCCAGTATACAGCTTTTCACTAAAATACTTCAGAAGTTCACTTTCTTTGTGTGAATTTCAGAAAGCACTACCAAGTCAAAAAACATGGAGTGCACTTTCATATGGAATGTGCGGTTGGAATGCCTCACAACCTCTGAGTAATTCACTTACTCTCCTGTGAAAACATCCACCTCCTTTTTTGTTTACTGGGATGTCAGCTGGCGTTTTGAAGATCTTAAATACCTGTTATAAAAAGTCTTACAGCATGGCTGGGCTGCAGATGTGTTTGATGCTGTTGTCTAGCCTTACTTTGCATACCAAACCAGTTGTGCCTGCTAGCCAATGCTTTGAGTACAGCTAGAAGAAACTTGCAGTGCTGCTTGGCTGGCTGTGAATTTGTCAAGTAATTTACACCAGCCTGCTTGGTGTAACTGCAAATAATGAGATATTGCCTCTTGCATCATGGTTCAGTGTTACTGAACTTTGTCGAGAATGGGACAATAAGGTGTTACCTAGTGTCTTGTTAGTGTTCAGCTCCAAATGTGTCTAACTGAATTCCCCCTGTTCACAGATTTACTGGGGTGCATGTGCACTCGTTCTCACCGGGAATACAGTCATCTTTGCCACCATCCTAGGATTTTTCTTGGTCTTTGGCAGCAATGACGACTTCAGCTGGCAGCAGTGGTGAAAGGAAGAGAACTATCCACAGGCATCTTGTCATGCAGTGGCCATCCATACAAATGAGAGAATGGGCAATAAAGAGAAGTAGCGTAGCAAGCCTCTTGAGTATTCTAGATGCTCCTTTTGACGTTGTTCGTTCTGAGTGTACTACTGTTGCTGACAGAGTTTCTACGTTTTTATGAAGTGGAGGGATGATTGATTTCATTTTTACCTATGGTATATTTTTAGGTGCTCTCTTGGTTTAAAACTGTCATCCTTCTGTCCAATGTTTTATGTGAAGCTTTAAACCAGGAACAACATTTAAACATAGATTTAAAGTTGGGGGTTTTTGGTGGGGTTTTTCATGTTGGTGGGTTTTTTTTTGTTTTTTAAGTTAAGCATTAATACTATGTTTCATTTCTTTTTTTTTTAATACCAGGATTAAATTATATACAAGCTGAATGGAAGTAAAAGATTGTCCACCACCATTGCCAATTACCAGATCAATAGATTGTTGCTGTATTTTATTAGAGGCAAGGTGGGTTGAAGAGTACCGGTTGCAGATTTTCTTCTGCCCATACCTCAAACTGGGTGATGAATGTTGATGGCCTTCATTTCATGAGAAGGCTGAGGAGCAGGTAGAGTTATTTGGGAGAAAAGTCCTAAATTTTAACACCACTAGCTCTTTTACCTGCTTTGTTATTGATTCTGTGGATGTGACATTCAAATACTCTGTAAATGTATTGATGCTGACATACAAAACTGAAGTGTAGTGTAGGGGAAGTGAAAATGATGTTTAAATTCCAATTTTTAAAAAATGTATCTTTGGAACTCTATTTATAAGCATTGTATGGTTTTGAACTTTTATGTCAACTTTTTACCACAAAGATGGTAAAATGTTCATTTATGGAACTACTGGTCTGTGTTAATTTGAAGCATATACAAAGCTATTTGCCCTCCCCCTTTTTAATTTATTTTATACATAGCATATATATATATAAATATATAATAAACCAGCTTTTAAAATGTAGATTAAAACCTTGTGTTAAAATTGCCTAAGAATGAGTTTTCCCGCCCCCCCCCCTTTTTTTTCTTTTCTTCCCCCCTCAATGCAGCTGAGGCACAACTTTTTTGGAAGTCCCTGGCTGAACTGATTTCACTGACTGTTTTTAAGTTCTTATGCACTGTTGGTTAATAAGATTTACTGTTATGTCTGTAAGTGTAGCTTGTGTTCTGTAAGATTGCACATGTAGCTTCAAGTATTTAAGACAAGTTTTCTGCATACCTCTCAATTGTCCGGATTTTTCATTTGAAGAAATCTGCCATTGGACATTCCATCACAACACAGTTGATGAGTACTGCTTAACCAGGTTTGCCTGTACCACCTGAGTGATGACTGAACCTACTTCTAAATTGTATTTTTCACATCTTTAAAAATAAGCCTGTGAAACTTAACTATGTGTAATTGAAAGCTTAGGCTTTGCTCAACAGGATGAAAAGGCAGAGAACTGCAGGTCTTGGCTGTAGTATTTGTGCGTGGATGCAAAAGAAGTATGAAGTTTGCATATATATATATGTTCACAAATGTATATGAATATATGAAGTCTGATAGTAATGGAGTGTGCTCCAGGAACTGATACTGGCCGGTGGGGGCAGCTGGGATGTAGGTACCTCCATACACTGCTTTGTTAATGTCCTGCATGTGGAACAGAGGAACAAGCAAGTGCCAAGGCTCCAGAGCAGATGTGTTTCAAGCGTAAGCAAGTGCTTCACCAGGCTGCTGCGATGGTGACGTTTGGAGCTGCACAAGGGCTGTAGGATCACATGTTTCCCTTTTTCAGCAAGATTTCTGTGCCCATGCCCCTAGTACAATGGATGCTTCAAAAAATCTTCCAAAAGCAGTGGCTAAAGTTGCAATCCTCTGCAGTCCTTATGGAGGAGGAATCACTAGGACTTGTACACATATGATCTGTTACCTATTACTTTTTCATGGTCAGGAGCTGTTTTCTCCTTCATTCCTGAAGCCAAGTGATGCTACTCTCTGGATCACCGGTCATAGAGCTGACTCTGTATGTATTGGTGGTGCATTTTTTGTTTGTTAATTGCAGTACAGCATTCCCTCCTTGCTTGCACACCAAGTACATGCAGTATTGCTCTGGTTCATGAGCGGGACACTTGAGAGGTATGATCCTTCCATATAATATGCACTGAGATTGTGTTACCGTCCTTCTAGAGGGAAAAACTTTGAGCGATACAAATTTTAAATAGCAATCTTGAGTTCTGTATGTTTAATCAAAAATACTCTAATAAAAAGAGTATTTTGTTTAAAGTATTAATTGTTTTTTTTTTCCTTTATTTAATGTGGTTGTTACTCCAGTGGAAGAGATGACACCAGACTGCTCACTAGTCCTTCAGAGCAAGTATTTGTGGTTTTTACCTGGGACTGCTTTATAAAGAGAGGCTCCAGTGTCCAAGCTGCACTGAGCTGACTTTGTTGATCATATCTCACATTGCAGTGTTTCTTTCAGTTTCTGTTTGAAAGCCAAATCCTGATATGTTGGTGGTGTTATTCAAAGTGATGGCCACCTTAACCCTCTGACATATCTATAACTGCAATTTTTATTAAAAAAAACCCACACAGATATTTGTAATCATGACATTTCTGAAATTTGAAAACTGATGACTGATGCCAGTCTTTTAGCAGAAGAAACTAATAGGACTTGGTGAAAAATCATTTTGGGATGATCAATCACCCCTTCCCTCTCCACACACGCATTCACTTTGGTCAGAGCATTGTGAGTGGAGTTATTTGGCAATAAGGTCCACATCTGCGGGGCTTTTTCATGAAAAGAAATTAAATCAGTAGAATCATTGAATATGTTGGGCTGAAAGAGACCTATCAGGATGACTGAGTCCAGCTCCAGTCTCTGTGCAGGATGATCTCCAGAGTCACACCCAGGGCCTGAGAGCATTGTCCAAAAGGTTCTTGAGCTCTGTCAGGCTTGGTGCCATGATCCTTCCCTGGGGAGCCTGTTTCAGTGCCTCAGCATCCTCTGGATGAAGAACCTTTTCCTGATACGTAGCCTAGACCTTCCCTGACTGAGCTCCATTGCGTTTCCTTGAGTCCTGTCACTTGTCACCAGAGTGAAGAGGTCGGTACTTGCCCTCCTCTACCTCTGCTGAGCCTGCTCAAGACCACAATGAGGTCTCCCTCTCTCCTCAGGGCTGAACAAACCAAATGGCCTCCAGCGCTCTTCATATGGCTTCCCCTTAAGGCCCATCACCCTTCTCTGGGCACTCTCTGACAGCTCAGTGTCTTTCTTATACTGAGGCACCCAGAACAGCCCCCAGCACTCGAGGTGAGGCCGCCCCAGTGCAGAGCAGAGCAGGACAAATCCCTCCCTTGCCCAGCTGTGCCTGATGTCCCCAGGGCAGGGTTGGCCCTCCTGGCTGCCAGGGCACAATGACTCACATTCAATGCCATGGACCAGGACCCCCAGCTCCCTTTCTGCAGCGCTGCTCCCCAGCCTCTCCTTCCGCAGTGCATACACACCACCGGGGCTGCCGGGTGCAGAACTGCGCCGACCCGGGCACACGGCATTCCCAGCGGCGGGAAGCTGTGCGGCCCGGGCACACGGCATTCCCAGCGGCGGGAAGCTGTGCAGCGCAGGCACACGGCATTCCCAGCGGCGGGAAGCTGTGCATCCCAGGCACACGCACAGCGCCCGGGGCGGCGCCGGGCAGGGCGGGGCTGCCGGAACGGCACGGACGCCGGTCGGGGGCGGGGCCCCGCTCGGCACTTCCGCTTCCGGCGCAGCGCCGCCCCCGCGACGTGTGTCTGGTCCCGGTGCCAAGATGGCGGCGGCCGCGGGGGTGGCGGCGGCCGCGGGGCTTTGGAGCGAGGTGAACCGCTGCGGCCAGAACGGCGACTTCGCCCGCGCACTCAAGTCCGTCAATAAGAGTGAGTGCGGCGACAGTGCCGGCCCCCGCCCCGCGGGTCTGCGGTCTCTGCCCGGGCGCGTTGGCCTTGTGGAGGGTCGCTGCGGTGTGGGGGGTGGTGGCCGTCCGTAGGCGTCGTGCAGGGCTGCGGGGATCTTACGGTGTTGGGGTCGAGGGAAGAGGGGCAGCCGGGCCTGGGCTCCGCTGCTGTACCGTGACCATCGGGTCCTTGTGTTGCATCAAGCATCCCTTGCTGTGGGTTAAACCTTCGGAGTTACTCGTGGGTTTTCCTTCCGTTTTGATCGTGGGAGGAAGGAGGGCTTTTCCTCCGGGAACTGGAGGAGTGGTGTTGTGCAAATGGACTAACTGACTTGGGAGCAAGAGCAACAATTTGCTAGAAAGAGAGAGTTCATGTTGAGATGTGTTGTTTTGGTGGCTAGGCATCCAAAACGGGATTGCAGCATAAGGCACGTTGTGGTTATAAGTTCTGTCTGTGTTGCTGGTAGGCAGTAGGGATTCATCTCCTGTCCTGGAAAAGCTGGCATCCCTGAAAACAAATCAAATAGCAAAACACATGATTCTCTTCTAGTTCTCACTCACTGTCATCCACTGGCAGAAAGTTTTAGAGTGTACAGTGACTCCCTGACAAGAGCCAGACTGTTCTTCTGTACCAGCTGTTTTCCTTCCTGAGTATCCTTTACATGGCACTGGGGCCTTGGCACTGTGTTCTTTGCCTGGAAGTGACATGCCAAGGAAATGTTTGCCCAGGTTCTTTGGTGCAGCTCTCTTCCAGACATGTTAGCACAGTGCATGCTTCTGGTAAGTTCAGGATTTATACTGGATTATTTTATCCTGCTGGGGTTTGTTTCATGATCTGGGCCAAAGCAAGCCATGCCAGGATGCTTTAAGTTTGTGTGACCACTCTCCAAGATGGGTTTTTGCAGCTCTAATAATATGAGTCTCTTACAAAGCCTGGGTTGCATCATTGTGTTGAAAATGGTTTCTTCTCCAGTACTGCAGATCAACAAAGATGACGTGACAGCGCTTCAGTGTAAAGTAGTGTGTCTTATCCAGAATGGGAACTTCAAGGAAGCCCTTGGTGTAATCAATACCCACACTAAAGTGTTAACCAGGTGAGTTGTGTCTTGCTGTGCTCTACAAAAATATGAAACTCCTGAGTCCTTGAGAAGCTGCTGCGGCTTCAGTGGAGGGGACTAATAATGCAGCAAAATAAAGATTAGGATATGCTCAGAGACATTGGAGTTGGTCTTCTCAGTGACACGTTTATTTATGGGAGGGGGTGAGACAGGGTCTGGTCAAGTTTGAGGCAGTCCAACATCTTGCTGTTACTGTTGAAGGGATTGTCCCTGTTTTTAGCCACCTTCATGTGCTGATTCTGCTTGTAGATGTGGCTGGGTATCATGGCTGATACAAGGGAAGGGGACAGATCTCTCTGGGAGGGAAGTGGCAGTGAGCTGTTGGCTTTGCTTGGCTGTTTCATCATATGGCTCCTTGGGGTCCTTTGCTTTGCCAGCCTGAAGGAACTGCCTCAGCTTTTGGGGTGGTGCAAGCCCTTTATGCATCCTCTCAAAACCAGCACACTGGAGACAAATGGTGTTTGAGAACAAGTCAAGCTTCTCATTTGTGTTCTTAAGATTCTAATTTTGTTCCTCATAAGGATGCTCTTTGTGCAATGACAAGGATGAAAAGTACTACCCGAGAACTGGCTGGCAGCAAAATTTTTGTGTTTCAGATGCTGTTCTTATTAAGGAAATTCCCAGAAAGGTGTGTTGAAGTTATCAGTGTGATGAAACATACCTTTGTTTTTGTTTGCATCTGAATAACACATAATTACCCTGTTCACCAATTCCTTCTTTCCTGGGACAAAAGGGGTTTAATTCAAGTTTTTCAAGTTTTTTAGCTTATTATTTTATTATATGGTAAGGAGAAGTTTGGGGTTTTTTTGGTTTGTTTTTTTTTTTTTTTTTTGTATTAACTGGTTTCAGAGTTCTTCCAATAACTTCTTTTGTCTTTTGCTCATTCTACTGTGTGTCCATGTCCTGCAGAACAAGGAAAGTGGTGGTTTTTGGTTTGTCTTGAAGTTTTCCTATCCTGCTGCTTTGGTTTAATTCTAAATGCCTTTAATTTTCAAACTTCCTTAATACTCAGTTTAATCGAGATCATTTTAAATAGGCAAAGTAAAGCTGATAATAAGTGGCCCCAGGCATGAACTGAAGGAATTTCTGATTAATTTTCCTTTGGCTTAAGTGGTAACTCAGGGTGGTAGGTGGAACATAGCATTCAAGGCTGTGCTTCTTTGAGAATGCTTCCCTGCTGGTGTGAGCTTGCTTTGAAGCCAATTTATGTTGGCAAAAGCAAACCCTTTTGTTGAAGTTCTGCTCCAATCATATTTCAAAATAGGTTAACATTACCTTTGTCTTGGTATCAGTCTGTAAGCAGGACTGTTTTATACCTTCTCCTCTCTCTGTGAGTCTGTTATCTTTAAAGTTTGCTGTAACAATGTTTCATTGCAGTGTAATGCTTTCTCCTTAAGAAAATGCCACGGAATGAAGTTTGCTATTGTTTTACCTTTTGAGCATTTGATTAGCATAATTAGTAGGCAGCCTGGAACAGAGAGGATTTGGAGTACAGTGTGTGTGTAAATGCCATTTAAAGGGAACCCTTTTTTGGGGGGGTTATATGTGAGTACATGTTGTTAAATGGAAACTCTAGTGCTTGCTGTCAGCCTTTGTCTTGTCCTTGCAGTGATGTTATTGCCTTTGAGAAGGCCTACTGTGAATACAGGTTGAATCGTATTGAAAGTGCTCTCAAGACCATTCAGAGTGCCAGTCAGCAGACAGACAAACTAAAGGAGCTTTATGGACAAGTGGTAATTACAAGCTTTTCTTCCTGGCGGGAGTTTCATATGCTGGATGCCTTGTCCCTCCTCTAATGGGGGGCAAGTATGGGGATAGAATTTCCTTCTCTGGCTTGAAGGTAAGGACAGGTACGGTTCCAGCTGCTCAAACTTCTGTGAAGTTTCAGTTGCCTATTTCTGGAGGCAGTGTCATCATCTCCTTCCCACAGAACCAAAGTCACAAACCATTTGTGACTTCTGTTCCCTTCCTGGGTCTGGCCTGATATTAGCCATCTGATTGAGAAAGAAAGAGATCTGATGGGATTTGTTTGTGGTTCAGCCACATTGCATTAGATACCTGTTCAGGAATGGTTTGTGGGACCTGATGTCTCAGGCATTAAAAGTGATGCGGAAAAGAAGTTATGTGTTTTCCTCTTCTTTTTTTCCTGGTTGATCAGAACAGTTTTGTGAAGAATTGGCTATCTTCTCTCAGCTGCATAAAAGACCATTCATTTAATTTCTTTCTTAGAGAGGCGATCTAATTTGGAAGAAGGCTGTTTTGAGGACAAAACTGAGTAAACTGCTGCTTTTAAAGAAGCTGTTTTAGGAGTAGGAGCTGTGTCATTTTTGTGCAGGTATCTGGTGTCATTGCTTGAGTCCTTGCAAGTGTAGTCTACATAGCTTGCCCTTAAAGGTAGATGCAAATGTTAGTTATGTTCAGCTTAAAACATATGATGTTCTGCTGCCCCCAGTCCATGGGGAGGGAGGAAGGAGGCTGTAGTTACCAGCATGCACAGAATAATGCTCTTCTGAGGGTTAATCCCTTTCCTTTCTCAGTTGTACAGACTGGAGCGTTATGATGATTGTCTGGCCGCGTACAGGGATCTCATCCGCAACTCCCAGGATGAGTATGAGGAGGAGAGAAAAACCAACCTCTCTGCTGTTGTGGCAGCACAAAGCACGTGGGAGAAGGTGGTGCCAGTAAGTGAGTATGTATGTCTTTGGGTGTAAGAGTCAGAGCCAAGGAATAAAGGAATGCAAATTGTATTGGAATTGTGGATACTGAACAGAAGACGAGTGTGTCCTGAGTCATAAAGATATGTGAGCATGTTGAAGATCACTTAGTAGTTTTCCCTGTATGAAGGAATAAATGCTGTTGTTATTTATGAATTATACTTCACCTTTGATCTCTAGAGAGCTTGTACTTTAGGTGTTACAGCAGAGCAGGAAGTAGATCGTTCTGAACCTGCATTAGCAGAACACTGTGGTGACTAGCACTTTTCTCTCTCATTACCCTCTTGCCCAGAGTTAAAGCCTAGCTGCTCTGGTCACCCAGCCATGCTTGGGAATATTTTTGTTAATGAACAATGAATATTATAATGTTCACATTTGCTTAGAAGTTCTTGTCTTTAGAGGTGCACACAGGATGTTCAGCTTTCTGTTCAGTGCTGTGGATCCACTTTTTAATTATCTAGACAAGCAGTTCTTAGTTGCCCTCTTGCACCAGCCTAAGTAGTCCCCAGGTTCAGGCTGGAGTTTCCTTGCTGCCTTGTCAGTTGCCTCTGACTTTGTGCAGTGTAAGGGAAGATCCTTTGTGCTGCAACTTACTTGCCAGATATGTGTGTTGTTAAATTTGCTCTTTAAATTTATTTTTCAAGGATTAGTTTGAATGTACAGGAGGACTGGTTTGTGTCTGTTGCCTGTTAAATCTGTTGGTTTTTATGCTTATGTAATGTTATATTTATTTTTCATGCTAGGAGGATTTAGGCCTTCGAGAGGCTACCTACGAGCTGTGTTATAACAGTGCATGTGCATTGATTGGGCAAGGAAAGCTGAATGAAGCAATGAAAAAACTACAAAAAGCAGAAGGTAAAAGCTTGGTGAGGTGAGAGGGAAGCTTTGTGTGGTAGAAGTAGTTATTTGCTCTCTGTAGACAGAAATCAGAGGAAATTTTGAGAATTTAAAAACTGACCAGCAGCAGGATTTGTTGTGAAGCTGGTGTTTTTGGACAAGTATTCCTCTGCAACTCTTTTGCAGCATGTCCTGCCTCTCCTACAGCCCCCTGATTTGTATTCAATAAGTTCGTGCATTTTTTTGAAGCAGGAAGTAGATGTGAGTGTAATCTCATAAGCATGAGATGAGATTTTGTTAATATGAGTATGTACTTGAATACATGCTATAAAAGTTCAAAATACTTCATGGAATGAATGTGTATAAGCTAGTAAAGGAGCTTTTTAGCAAAGAGGATTTCTTTTCTATGGGGTGAAAGGGGGATTTTGTGTGTTTAAAAAAAAAAATCTGGGGAGAGAACTAGGAAGGACTAGTTCTGTCTGATCTAATTGCTTTTACAGATAAATAGGTCAGTTCTGTCCCAGTTTTGATGAAGAATAATAAGTGTCCCATACAACTGATAAGCATGTTTAATTTGAGCCTATGTCCTTTGATAGTAGTCCTTTGGAGAGCAAACAAGTGATATTCTGGTGAAGTATGAGAAAGTAAAGAAGTGACTAGTATGGGTACTGTAAACTAACAGAATTGCTGCCCCATAAAGAGTGTTGTGTCAGCTGAATATTGCAGGCTTGCAGCGCTTAACTCACGAGACTGGTGAGCAGTTGCAACTGATCCCTATGAGAAGAATCAGGAGCTAGGTCTAAGGAAGTTTGCTCAGAAGAGAAAATTAGTGTCTTGGAGGGACACTATCTTCTGTGCCTTTGATAGTTCTTCTGCATCTCATAGTCTGCTCTCTTATGTATAGTCCCATTCATCATCAGACTGGTAGTCTGCTGTGCCCTTGTAGTGCTGCAGAAGTTTCAGGGATACATGAGAAGGTTCTATGTTCCCTCATGCTTCTTGCCTGGCTTTTTTTTCCCCTAAAAGCCTTCTAAATTGTGGTTTTCAATTTGTTTTTTCTTGTAGAGCTGTGCCGCCAGTCGCTGTCAGAAGACTCTGTAAGTTCCTGGTGTTGTTCTGGAGAGTGTTTGCTTTGCAGCAGGGGAAGTGAGGGTGCAGTCACAAAGTGCAGAGAGCCAGAGCCAGGGCTGCTCTGCTGGTACCAGCTTGTGAGGCTGGGGCTGCCATCATGACTGTTGCAGGAGGGCAGCTGACACCACAGGCTGTTTGCTGCTGTGCTCCTTGTATAGTTGCCTCTTGTGATGCAAGTAGAAGGGTGCAGGTTGTCTGAAACCTCCCTGTGACCTACCCCTGCTAGGGATGAACGTGCTGAGTGGGTGGCGACAAACAGGGAATTTGTAGCCAATTGTTGCAGAGCGGCAGATTGAACGTACAAGTTAAGGTAATCTTCAGATTCTAGCTGGAGTGTGTCAGCTTTCTTCTAGTTTAACTCAGATATGCTTATGTTTGTGCTGTGGCTGCAACCTTCACCTGTGGTAGCTGGGGTACTTTGCTGCTAATACTGCCCAGGAATGCTCACAGATGGTTGCAACAGAATGTGGAAGCTGGAAGAGAGGTGAGATAGCAGCTTTTTACTTTTTGCTTTGATTTTCCTTCAGGATGTGACAGAAGAAGACATTGAGGCTGAACTGGCTATTATTCACGGTCAGATGGCTTATATCATGCAGCTGCAGGGGCGTACAGAGGATGCGCTACAGCTCTACAATCAAATAATCAAGTTGAAGTAACGGTTTTTTGTAGAGTTGTGTTTGTTTTTAAAACAAATCCTCAGCCTTCCATCTATGAGAGACTGCTGTTCAGTAACAGTATGCTTTCTGCTTTTCTTATCTGCAGGCCAACAGATGTAGGACTCCTTGCTGTCATTGCAAATAATATCATCACAATTAACAAGGTATAGAATTACATTGCCACTTTCATTGTGGTTAGTCAGCTTGTTCCTCTGCTTCTGTGGAGAGAGGGGAGATAATCAGTAAAGATGTTTTCTTAAACAGTAGTTAAATTGCAGACCCAGGGACCTTTTCTTCTTCAAGGAATGTAGTGAAATCTTCTCATGGTGTGTGATTTTTGCAGGACCAAAATGTCTTTGATTCAAAGAAAAAGGTGAAACTGACCAATGCAGAAGGTGTTGAGCATAAACTCTCCAAGAAGCAGCTCCAGGCGATTGAATTCAACAAAGCTTTGCTTGCAATGTACACTAACCAGGTAGGGGAAACTGATCTGCAATAAGTAGCTATGGATTAAATCCATAGGAGTTTGACTAGGCAAAAATGGAGCTGCAGCTGTTCTGTTTCAGAAGCTAGGATGACTTCGTTTAGGCACATAAGTAAGCAGAAAAATAAAATCATCCCTAAAAGCACAACTGTCTGTTTAGTGACTTGGGCATTGCTGTAGGGAGGATGGTGTGGAGATAACTAGAAGACAAAAAGGATGTGGGAGTTCTTAGATGTATCTGAAGGGCCACTAAGAGGACTTCTTGGTTCTGTGTACTCATTTCAGGGGAATCACCACTAGTATCTCCTCTTAGATACTGTTGGTTTCCTAGCCCTGTGTAAGGTGCTTACAGAGGTTGAGAAAAGTATGTTCTCTCTTTCCACTCCAGGCAGATCAATGCCGCAAGCTGTCAGCAAGCCTGCAGTCCCAGAGCCCCGAGCATCTGCTCCCTGTGCTTATCCAGGCAGCCCAGCTGTGTCGTGAGAAGCAGCATGCAAAGGCCGTAGGGCTTCTGCAGGTAGGTTAAGAGAAATTTGGCCACACACCATTTAAACCTGTACATTGTGTTTTTCTGTGCTGTTTTCCCTTAGTTTGTTTTGTTTGATTTAAATTTCCAGGGGTATCTGACTCCTTATTTTGGTTTGGTTGAATGCTGCTGGAAAGCCTTCACACTCAATTAACAATTCTGCTTTTAAAGGGAAATAGTTCCCTTACACCTCTGATTTTTATGCTTATGAAGCTGTAGTAAACTTCTAGGGTAATAACTAGGCTTTTCTACTCTGCTTACAAGCAGTTTGCGACACCCTTCTTTGGAGGGAATGAGTGGCCTGGGACAGAAATCTGAAAGGGCACACTTGGGGGACCTTCTCTGTTGTATGCTGAAACCTGCCTGTGCTGGAAAGCTTTCTTTGGCTCTTGCCAGCTTGCTGTGACTGAGCACGACATATGATTCACCAAAGCAGCAGCAGCCTGGTGCCCACACACAAGTTGAATTGTTGTTTCTTCTGACTCTCAGGACTTTGCAGACCAGCACCCTGCCAATGCAGCTGAGATCAAGCTGACGATGGCCCAACTAAAAATTGCTCAAGGTATCTAGTGTCCTCCTTTGTTGGGAAGTGTCTGCACATGACAAGGGTACAAGGGTAAGAAACCCAGACTTCAGGGCAATCTTTGCTACAGGCACTGTTGTGACAGGGGTGCAGAGCAGAGATACTTTCAGTCAAGTAATAGATATATTTAGCAGGATGATGCTGATAGCTAATATCGGGATACACAGGCTCCACAGATTGCTGGCAGAAATGCCCACAGTCTCTGTGAAATGCTGTATCTCTTCTGGGGCAGGATAATTTTGGGAGCAGTGTGAGGCTCCATATTGGTATCATTCCTGTATGCAGTCAGGCAGCACAGACTTGAGCCTGAAGAGAACTGCCTGGTAGCCAAAGCTTGCTCCTGAACCCTTGCAGTGTGTGACAAGAGCAGAAGGGTCCATTGTGTGGAGGCCTGTCCTTAACTTCTGCAGTGGGGGACAGGTTGTGAGAAGGGGAATTGTTCTGTCCCCATTGTTTACCTTTGGCTCAAAGTTCACTGGTGGGATCAGGTGTTGTGATGCCATTCAGAGTGTGTTCTTCCTTGTCTTCTAGGCAGTGTCACCAAAGCCTGCATGATCCTGAGGAGCATAGAAGAACTGCAGCACAAGCCTGGTATGGTAAGCAAAACTCCGTCTGGACTGTGTAAGGTTTTTCCCTTGTAGGAGAGCTTAGCACTGCTTGCTCCTTTTTGCCTCCCCCATGGCTGCCACTTGACTTGAGTGTCTGCAGGATTCCTTATCTTGGACAAAGGTGGTATTATAACTTGCTTCAGGTAGCCTGAACGTAGTCACAGAAGTACTCTGCCTGTCAGAGAGATGCTCTCTGCCTATGTTCCCACTACCTGCATGTTGCCTGGATTTACTTGCATAACATGACTGAAGCAAGTGCTGGTTGCTGGTAGGTACTGTTGGGACGTTTTAGAAGCAGCTTTAGGACAGCAGGCCTTAGGGGGAAAGTGCTGTTTCCCATCCCTGCAGCATCACCCTGATCTGCATGCTTATCCACACCTGCTATTCAGAAAAGAGTAAATGCTCTCATGTTCAGCATGAGCATCTTGAACAGGGGCTGATAGTTGGATCTGCTCCAATTGTAAGTGTGACTGACAATACTTACAACTTAACAATAACAGCTTCTTGCCCTGAGTCACCTCTACTTGTGACTGGGATGTCAGCAAATGGACGGTATCCTTATAATCTCTTTAGTGCTGATTTCTTTTTTCATAGCTCTTGGGGTAGAGAATGGGGAAAGAAAAATATTTTCTAATGAAACTGAGTCCTGTGGTAAGCAAATAAAGTGACAAGACAGGAAAGTTCCTTCTATGAATGCAATCTTAAGCTTATACCATAGGAGAAAATGTTGGGGATGTTCCTTTGGGAGTGACTTGGGTAGGAAGATGTAGCCTGGGTATCCTGCCTGTTACCACAGCTGTTCTTTAGGGACAGGGCAGAAAGCTCACACTGACTCTGTTTTTGGGAAATCCCATTGTTTAACTGCTGAGACTCTGGCTGTAGACAATTTGCATGAAGATCTGCTGTTTACTGCTCTTGAATGTTTGCAGGTGTCTGCGTTGGTGACAATGTACAGTCATGAAGAGGATATTGACAGTGCAATTGAAGTCTTCACACAGGCTATCCAGTGGTATCAGCAACACCAGGCAAGTCAGACCAGGGGAGCTAATGTGCAAGAATCTGACCTGGATTTTCTAGCCAGTCCAATTCAGCTTTTCATGTTGATGCGTAGCCACAACAGTTATCCAGTTGGGGATTTGGAGACATGTGAGCTCCTGTTTTGTGAGCATTTATCAGTAATATTTTAGATGTGTTACAAATAGGGAGCAGCAACTCCTCTCAGGTTAGGAGGGTGGCATCAGTGGATGCCTAAATGTAGCAATCAGGACTTCTCCCTGATTGGAAAATATGGTGGAGCAGCAAGCTGCGTTGTCACATACAGTTCTGCCTCACTTCCCAAAAAGCAGACAGGACGTTAACTCAGTTCTCTTTGGCCAAGCCAAAGGTGTGTTGAAGCCAGCTAGAGCTGGGTTCCATGCTCTGATAATGAGGAACTAATTATGGCTGCTGTGTCTTTCAGCCAAAATCTCCTGTCCATTTGTCACTGATAAGGGAAGCTGCCAACTTCAAACTAAAGCATGGCAGGAAGAAGGAAGCAATCAGCGACTTGGAGGAACTCTGGAAGTGAGTTGGGTGGTTGCTGAGCAGCAGGTCTCCACCCAGAGTCCTCTGCAAACTGTCTGGTGGCAGGCAGTGTCTAACAATTTTGATTGACTAGTAGCTGTCCTTCAGAGTTGCTTTTGCATGGGGGCTTCAATGCAAGGCTGTATTTTGTAAGAAGGGGAGATAATGAATTTGATGTGTAGTTGATGTTCACTTGAAAACCTGGTAGACTTATCCCTGAAGCCTCTTGTGTGCAGTGAACATTGCTCTGGGGACTAGAATGCATTTTTTTTTCTAGTGCTACACAAACATGTATGTCTAGGTTTTAGTTTCTATTGTGCACTTTATGGGATCTTTTACTGGGGGGAGTGTTAACTTGCCTTTGCTACTGGGTTTTTCCTCTTCTATTGCCTGCTTCATGATATTGTGAAATTGTCTGCACCTCCCTTAATCCGCACCAGTGATGTTTAGTGGTCTGTTCTGGAGGAGACCACATACTAACATGCCTGTCCCTGTAGATAGCAACTGTGCTGCAGCAGCAACCACTGTGTGGTGTTAGCAGTCTTTGAGATGAGTAACATTGGTAACTTGGTCCTTTTCTGTTTTGTTTTTTTTTTTTTTTTCTCTAAAAAGGCAAAACCCAAAAGATGTGCATACTCTGGCACAGCTCATCTCTGCCTATTCCCTTGTTGACCCTGAAAAAGCTAAAGTGTATCCTTTTAATGGTGGTGAAAGAGGTGTTTCCAAGGTATTGCTTCCTTGGATTTTCAGCTGTGCAGGGACTTGAGACTCACTCTTACACGAAGAAAGGCAAGGAACCTCTCTGGAACAGCTACATATTCAGGTCAAGTTGTCTGGAGCTACGTTAGTTCTAATTGGCTTCATTACTGTGATATCTCAGGACCCTTTTATCTTTGGCCTCCTTGTCTTTGAGAATTAGTAAGACAAGGTGGAACCAAAAACAAGAGCACCTGCATCTTTTCTGTTAGAATCTTAAACCTGTGGTAATAATGCAGGACTGATACAATATGGCGAAGCTCTTGCTTTCCCAAAATCTCATTCACATACTGCTTTTGTCACCTGAGCTGCTTTCACAGGAAACTGTTCCCTGTATTAAAGAGGGAAAAATGAGGCAGATGGCGATTAAGCAGCTTATCCCAATGTGTAAGAAGCTAGTGAGAGAGATGGAAATAGTTCTGTAGGCCTGTCTGGTGTCTGCATTGTTAACGGACAGAATTTATTTAAGCTGAGGTTGCCTCTTGCTGTCTGGTAAAACATGGGTGTTTATGCTTGCTCGTTTGCATCCCTGAACTCTTCCCTTGCAGTCTTAGCAAACACTTGCCTTCCTCAGACACCATGTCACTGAAAGTAGATGTTGATGCGCTGGAGAACTCCCATGGAGCAACCTATGTTCGGAAGAAAGCTGGGAAGCTCACTGGAGACAACCAGCAGAAGGAGCAAGGGTAAAGCAGGCTGCTTTATTTTTTATTTCATTTTATTGCTGTAGCTCTGGTGCATCCTTCTTTGGGGTGCTTCAAGAACCACACTTGGTGTGGTGAAGGCATTGCTGTAGAAGGCAGGCTGGTGGATAGGGAGTTGTTTGACTGCAAGGAACTTCATGTAGCAGCAGACCAACTTCTTAGAGAGATGGGAATGGTTTAGTTTCTTCCAGAGCTAGTTTTTAGTTAACTTGTCTGCTTTGTCTCTGCTATGTCACAATGTCTTGTTTTCCTTTCAGACAAGGGGAAGTGAAGAAAAAGAAGAAAAAAAAGAAGGGTAAGTTGTATTTCCTAGCTGTTGACACAGCACAGCTCCAGAGAGCTCGCCAGATCCTTTCTTCAAATAGCCAGCCCCCAGGTCCCTAGGAGCTGGAGCCCTTTGCTAGGACTGTGTCTCTGAGAACCTGGATCTTCATGATAGCTTGTTTGGTGGGGCATTTTTCCTCAGAAGTGGGAGTAACATCCTGATAGGGTGATGTAGTTGCTGGTCTCTTTGTGCTGCCTGGCTACCGACATCCCATGCATGTCCCTTGGTGATGCCTCTAGTGTGTTGACCCTGATCTCATTTCTTGGCACTGGATGTTCTGCAGGAAAGCTGCCCAAGAACTACGACCCCAAGGTGACTCCCGACCCTGAGCGGTGGCTTCCAATGCGAGAGCGGTCCTACTACCGTGGACGGAAGAAGGGCAAGAAGAAGGATCAGGTTGGCAAGGGGACTCAGGGTTCAACCACAACTGGCTCCTCTGAACTGTAAGTACCTGTTTTGCATGGATTGATGGGGGATTCACTCCTGGGCAGCTGGGAGGGCGGTTTTTCTGCTGCTCTGCTGCAGCTCTGTCACCACACCAACTGCAGGTAGCACAAGTGACATTGTACTTCGCTGCTTGAACAGGCTACCAGCTGCTCTCCTTGGAGATCCCTATAGGTTCCTGAAAACCAGTGTGATAGGATAGGCATGCTTGAAGGTGCCAAAGTGCAAATTAAATTCTCATAGTCTTTTAATGTGCTTTTCCTTTGGCAATGAGATGAATTTTGCATGCTTTCTCTTGAGCAATTGACTTTGAAGGCTTCTGGCAGCTGCAGAACCATTAGCCATGATTTGAGAAAACACTGTACTTCTTTCTAAGCTGACACTGATTATTTGAGCTGGAATCAAGAATTACCATTATGTATGAAGCCTGACAACAAGATGGTGCCTAGCATCTGAGAGGAAGGATGCTGGGTTTGCATTGCCTAGGAGTGGGACCTGAAAGGCTTCTTGTGTGTTGCATGAGCTGTCACATGTCTATTCAAAAGTTAGCATTTCTTTTATTGTCAGTGACTTACACCATCTAGTGAGCATCAGTTAGAAGGTGATTACTGTCCTTTCAGACATGTTCCCATCCTCTGCCAGCTCCTTCTGTATGTTGAAGCCTCTCCTTGCATGAGTGCCCTCTCATACATAATGCTTGCTACCTAATGGGGCAGCTGCTGCTTTTCACTGTCAGCTCCCTGCATTAGTACCATGTCTTGCAGGTGGTTGTGAACCCACACGGTGCCTTTTTCTCTTGTGCCTTCTCTTTATGCAGGGATGCCAGTAGAACTGCCAGCAGCCCACCTACCTCCCCTCGGCCTGGCAGCGGGGCAGCTGTATCGGCTACAAGTAACGTCATCCCTCCCAGGCACCAAAAACCCGCGGGTGCCCCAGCCACCAAGAAGAAACAGCAGCAGAAAAAGAAGAAAGGGGCTAAAGGAGGGTGGTAAAAAGCAGGATGTGTAACCTCCCTCCTTCAATATGTGATGCTGGTTGCAGAATAAAGGTCAAAAGTGCGTGCTGGCGAAAGACTCTTGGCATCTGGATTTCTGTCCTGTCTGTCAGTGGTCTGGGGGGAGATGGGCTGGTGTAGATGCCATGATCTG